>NW_026779679.1:715000-859053 GCF_030144855.1 Hypanus sabinus
TTTCACAGGAGAGTGGAGTCAAGGAGAGAGTGCTGAATTGCAAGTCGACTTTCCCGTAACTGACGCCAAAGACTTTAAAGAAAAGTTGCTCTCGTTTCTGCAGAGTGAGGCGAAGAAGCTGTCTGATGTGAATGGTCTAATGATTCATTCAGCAGTTGAATTAAATTCTGAACTCGGCCTGGCTTTACGTCTCTGGTTGATAAATGCAGATGTATTTCTTCGCAGAGCCAGTTTTGTAGGCTTTGAATGTTCGGTGGCATCAAGCCCATATCCGATGGGGATGAAGAATATGAGGCTTCGGCAGAGCAGACCTCTCAGTTACTGGATGACTACTATGAGAAAACTGAGAATGGTAGAGTGCTTGAGCTGATTTGGCGAGTTTCATAAAGGCAGAAAATCTATAGCCTCATCAGCGAGTTGCCTGCAAGGTCAGGAAGATGCTATTGCCACTGCTGATAGCGCTGCCGATCTTAGGGTGAAGTTTAGGCACACTGTTTAGGAAGAAGGAGCTAAATTGTTTGCCTACATTTTCAGATTGGCGAAGCTGCTGCACTGTTTGATCTACAAAGGGTGCATTCAACTGCCTAAGAGATATTGAGGAAGAGCGAATTGTGAAGAGGAGGTTATCACATGATGTGATTGCTCTAAGTATTTGAATGATCCGGAAGATGCGGCGTCCTTCATCTTTATAATGAATTACTCAGGGAAGATAGAGGGCAGGAAAACAAGATGGAGGAGCAGGAGGCCTCCACCATCAGAGCAAAGGTCCCGGTAGTAGCCTCTGTTGTTAAAGCGCCCTTAACGTGACACAAATGCGGGTTTTGCAACTCGTCGTGAAACATCCGAGGACGAACGTAATTCGGATGATATTGTTTGGAGCTGCCACCAAGCACCAAGGGCCAATAGGATGGCCGACCCACTGGTGCGATGTACCGAGGCGAGGGCTGCTACTGAGCAGCGTCCTTAGAACAGCACAGTGACCAGTGTTTTCTGTTGCAACTGAGGAGAACATAGACATTTTAAGCGGTAGAGCGAAAGATAGGAGAGTCTTCGGAAATGGAATTAGCGGTTTATCAAACAACAAAGCAAATAGGCAAAATTACAGAGGGACACAGTGAAGGAACGGGATGACGTTTTCGACAGGATACTTTACTATCTGTGTATTAAGGAACATGCTAAAGTAAAAATAAATATTATTCCCGAAGGGTTAGTGGGACCAAGCTCTGATGTATCTAGGCGAATTGAAGGTGTTTATGTTAGAGGCATAACTGACCACTGGTTCTGAAGTAATTTGCTTTGTAGAACCATTTACATCCGGTGTTTGACGCACTTGCCATTGACGCCTTGAGTGCCCTTGATATTCCGCGGCTTAGTACTGATGGTTACCCCTCCGATGCCGTCAAGGCTGGAGTTTATGGAAACATATGTTGGAGTAACTGAGACTATTGACACAACACCGTTGTTGAGCCCGGATTGGATTGAAAATGATGGAATTGTTATTCTTTCAGAAGGCGCCAAGGAGAATGCGAGGAGAGAAATACAGAGAACTTCTTGAACACCGTATCCATGCACCCTGTGTTCAGAGCTGCTTTTGAGAAGGGGCAAGTTCCTGCTAAGTAGGATGATGAGCGGAAAGGAGGAACAGTGAGGTGCATCCCGTCTGATCCTGTCATGTTACGTTCTGGGAGCAGCTAGAGCGACAGGAATCCCTACATTTGCTGAAATGTGCGTGAAGTGGAAACAGGGATTGTCTGATAACATGTTGGAACGCGAAGACGCCTTTTCCACTGGCAAGCCTGAATTAGATTTTGCCACACTACTAGAGCAATCGAGGGCACCCTTTTCCGGGAGAGGTCTCGCGGATTGGTTCCAGCAAGGGATCAGGATATTTATCAGCAGCTGCTGTGACTGAAGGAAGCTAAGTTTAGTTAGGGAGCAGGAGCGCTTAAGCCGTCGGGGGACACGAGTGATAGACACTGGGAAACACAGTCCAGTAGTCAGCTGGGGGACGCGGTCCAGTAGTCAACCGGGACACACAAGTGAAAGACACGGGGAGACACCGTCCAGTAGTCAGCCAGAAGATGTGAGTGATAGACATGGAAAACACGGTCCAGTAGTCTGTAAGTGTCACAAGGGGTGATTTAATGCGAAAACCATTCATTCTCCTGAATTACCCTGAGTAGAGACCCAGAACCGTCACATGCTTCTCGCATGACAAAGCTGTCAAACCTGGAATAATTTTCTAAACCACCTCTGAACCGTCTCCAGTGACAGAACACCCTGTCTCAGACAAGGGCCTCCAAACTGCTCACAGTACTCAAGGTGCATTTCATCAGTGCATTTAAAAACCAGAAAACTGCATCGCTGCATCCACACTCCATTCCTCTCGAAATGATCGCAAAAGCATCGCCAAAGATTGCAATGAGCAAGTACAATATTGTCTCCACACTCAAATACGTATCCAACATTACAGACATTTTCTCTGTATAGTCATTTAGTCCCCTATGCTATAGATGATCTCTCGGAATTACATGTTGAGGCAGCGAATGCCTGAAGTTTTTAATAACATTCATCGACTCCACAGGGACAGATTTCAACAGATTTGGAAACAGAGAGTTTTACATTACTTACACACTAATTGCGTCAGTCAAGTGCAGTCCCCACGGTGACTGACTGTAAGTAATTGCGTGAATTAATTTGAGTGCAGGCGCGTATCTTTGTTTTTCTGTGTCTCCGTGACTGTATATGAATGTTTTTGTGTCAGACGCCAGCTAGCAAACAGCTGTTGTTTCACTTCTATCTCCAGGACCGGTCTTACACAAACGCATTGGACAAAGACTGTCCATTTGCCCTATCTTGACAACATTCATCACACTGTTTACCTCAAGAAATGTCCTATCGTGTTTCGAACAACAAGTCCCAGCAAACGTACTGTACATTTCCTCGGCACAAATTTATTTCCCTAATATTGCCGTGTTTCCATTTTTTCACGAGGAAGAAGGATTGCCTAACATCCAGATATTAATCAGTAATATTAATATTAGCAGGAGAGTTTGATTTCTTATGTCTAATCATTACTAACATATATCATCCTTTCCTGGAAACGCCCGACTTGCATTAATAATAGCCCTCTTAAATTCACACATAGACAACTTAACATCACTGATACTATCATTGCTACACCTGACTATCAACACATCCGTATACTCACTGAGAACCTTATCCCTACATTTCAACCTCTTCGATTAAATTATCTTGTTTAGGATTCGCGGCAAATGACTCATCCAGTAACTCAACCTTCTCTATTTGAGTAACAATCATTTTACCCTCATCAATCAAGACTGAAATATCTGGATCATTATGAACCGTAACCCCTATTTCCTTTAATCATTACCTAAACTTCCCTAAGTTTAATATCCCTTCGAGAATAACCTCAATATGGCCTCCAGTAAACGCTTTTCGCAATCATCAAAATTTTCCACACCGCAGCCAGTAGCCTTTTTGTTTTTGATAAGGTCACTCGGAGACCGACA
Source organism: Hypanus sabinus (assembly GCF_030144855.1). Classification (NCBI taxonomy): domain Eukaryota; kingdom Metazoa; phylum Chordata; class Chondrichthyes; order Myliobatiformes; family Dasyatidae; genus Hypanus; species Hypanus sabinus. Next base: position 718,534 of record NW_026779679.1, read on the forward strand.
GTTCTCAACTTGCCTAAACTCTTTACTTCTGTCCCTAACTGATTCTATGCACTCTGCAGTCCACCATGGTGCAGCCTCTCTCCCATGAATTCTTTTTTAATAGGATCTCTTTCAATACTGTTGGATGAGTAATGTGTCATTACATTTCCTTGCAAAAATTTACATCAAACTCAACATTTAGCCCTGACAGGTGTTCACCACATAATAATTTAAACACCTCACAATTTGCTTCAACAAAAAAATCACGTCCTCATAGTGGCCTCTTGTCACTGATGTAAGTCTATACAACGGCTAATAAAGACAGGCAAATGTCACTCCCCAATGTTTCATCACCCATAGCGTCCAATATGCTCACGACAGCCAATGTGTTCAAAACCAAAGCTAAGTACCTAGCTATATCAGAATTATTAAGAATATTGAATTTCGTGGCGAGAACCAGGATTCCTGAAAATATATAAAATCGGAAGGCCTTCACAATTCATATACATATATACATATATATTGTATTGAACATGGGAAATCAGGCTTCTCGCATTCTGCAATATTTTAGTCCCATAATGTCAACTGGGTTTCAGACACCGCACGCTTCAGAGCTTCATTTACAGCTTCCCACATAGCATCAGTTATACCAAGATACTTTTCTGCAGGTTTCAAATTACTATCAATTTCCACTGTTTGATGTGACGACTGAGCTGCAGAATTCAACAGGTCGGTTCTAAACATCACAAACTTTATATTATCCAGCTGTAAAGCACCATTAGTAAGAGAACAGTCATGCCGACATATATCCAATGATTTCATAGCCCCTTCTCTGACTTGGAAGAAAAGAGACTATCATCGTTTTGATTAACTGTGTACAAGATCACTCTCACTGACTGACGGTCATATGAACTAACCGTCGTATGAATTCATATTTGACGACAGGAATTTCAGCCAGTGACAACTGGGGAAAAATGATATCTGAGCTACCACCGGCCGCGTGCAAATCTGCCCCAATCTCAGCCCAACCACTTCTGCTCAGGACCTGACAGGGTATTCACTTTGAACATTGAAGGTGTTGAAATTGCAGGGGCCCTGGCAGAAATATATTAAAAGTAAATATCCACGGGTCAGGTGCCGGAGGATTGGAGGATAGCTCATGTAGTTCTGTTGTTAAAAAAGGCTCAAAAAGTAAGCGGGAAAATTATAGGCAGGTAAGATTGACATCGGTAGTAGGTAAATTATTGGAAGGAATACTAAGATCTACAAGTATTTGGATAGACAAGTTGACTTACTAGAAAAATTCAGCATGCCTTTGTGCGTGGCATATTATGTTGAACCAATCTATTAGAGTTGTTCGAGGAAGTTACGAGGAAAGTGGATGAAGGGAAGGCGGTGGATGTTGTAGACATGGACTTCAGTAGGGCCTTTGACAAGGCCCCGCATGGTAGATTTTAGAATTATTCAGTCGCTGGCACACATGGAGAGGTAGTAAATTGGATTAAACATTGGCTCAATGGAAGAAGCCAGAGAGTTGTAGTGCAGTACAACGACTCTTAGCGGAGGCCTGGGACTAGTGGTGTGCCTCAGGGATCAGTCCTGGGTCCATTGTTATTTGTCATCTATATCAATGATCTGGGAGATAATGTGGCAAATTGGATCAGCAAATTTGCTGATGATACAAAGTTTGGAGGGGTAGTATACAGTGAGGAGCGTTTTCAAAGCTTGCAGAAGGATTTGGACAAGTTGGACGAATGGGCAGAAAAATGGCAGATGGTGTTTAATGCGGACACGTGTGAGGTATTGCACTTCGGAAGGTCAATCAAAGTTAGAACATACAAGGTAAGTGGTAGGACACTGAGGAGAGCAGTAGGTCAGAGGGATCTGGGAGTACAGATGCATAATTCCCTAATTGTGGCGTCACAAGTGGATAAGATTTAAAAATGAGCTTTTGCAACATTGGACTTTATAAATCAAAGCATTGAGTATAAGAGTTAGAATGTAATGATGCGGTTAAATAAGACATTATTGAGACCGAATTTGGAGTATTGTGTGCAGTTCTGGTCACCCAATTACGGGATGGATATTAATAGGGTTAAAAGAGTGCAGAGAAGGTTTACAAAGATGTTGCCGGAACTTGAGAAACTGAGTTACAGAGAAAAGGTTGAATAAGTCAGGACTTTATTCTCTGGAGCATAGGAAAATGAGGGGTGATTTGATAGAGGTGTATAAAATTATGACGGGGATAGATAGAATGAATGCAAGCAGGCTTTTTCCACTGAGAACAGGGGAGAAAAAAAGGGGTCATGGGTTAATGGTGAAGGGAGGAAAGTTTAAAGGGAACATGGGGGAGGGGCTTTTTCACGCAGAGAGTGGTGGAAGTGTGCAATGAGCTACCAGATGAAGTGGTGAATGCGGGTTCACTTTTGACATTTAAGACAATCTTGGACAGGTATATGGATGAGTGGGGTTTGGAGGGATATGGCCCAGGTACAGGTCAGTGGGACTAGGCAGAATAAAGGTTCGGCACAGCCAAGATGAGCCGAAAGGCCTGTTTCTGTGCTATAATATTCTATGGTTCTACGGTTCTTTGGCTGCTCTAGTTTCATCCGAGTTACCCTGCGGCCAAATGATCCCTGAGTGTCAACGCAGCTGTGAAACGGAACGAGTGAATGAAATCACCTGAGCCATCAGATACCGGGATTACTGATGACATCACGGCTGTCGAGGACGCTCCTGCACAGAAATGGAGTTGAGTTTTATTTTATTCCAAGTCAATTTAATAGCGAGACCCATTATACACATAAAACCCAGATATACATCGCAATCCAATGACGGATGCCTGATGCGGAGAATTAGTTGTTAATGGACCTTTAGGAAAATGTGCTTTGCTTTACCTGTGCTTTTTAACCAATATTGAAAACAAAGTCCAAGGAGATTTTAACACAAGCAGCATTTCTTCTCTAAACTTAGCCTGGGTCGCTGTATAAATGCAGGTGTTCGTGCAGGAGCTCAGGTACATCAGCATGTAGCCGGTTTCAGTGGCGATATAGGCAGAATCGGTGTAATCGCCCTGGTAATAAAGGGTTCCTGTGAGTTGAGTGGTCAGAAAGCTCACGGCAACTGTCACCCACAACAGAACGAAACTGCCGGACACACTAAATAGTAAAATGATGGATTTCCGGCGGCTTTCCATCTCCGGATCCTTCTGTGTTTCTCTGTTGTGACCGCGCAGACCACGACGCGCTTTACTGGCTAATAAAATGCGCCTCACTGTCAGACAGTTAAAGAGGGCTATCAGAACAAAAGGTATTATAACCGTTAAAATACTCTGCAGATAGGAAAATGCGACTCCCACAAGAGACGTCACAAACCACGAGCTCCGCTGACAGCCCCATTGCATACCGTTAATTACACGCACAGGTTTAAACTCAAATAGATACGGGACGTTCTGTAAATGTAACAGGAGCGCCGCGGTTATAACGGCGGCAACAGCTGTCCTCACTGTGCAATATTTCGCTTTCAGCTTTTGACAACAGATCGCTACAAATCGATCGATTGTGAACAGGACAGTGTACCAGACCGAGGTTTGCAGGGTGGTTGAATTGAAGTACATAGCAACCTTACAGGTGGATGTGTAGGACAGGAAGGATGTTGGAAACTGGAAGGTGATGATATGATACCCGATTACACAGAACATTATCACCAGGAGATCTGCCATTGCCATGGCAAACATGTAGTAGGATATACATTTGGAAAGGCCACATTTCCCTCGGAAGAGGACCACCATTGTCAGTAGGTTCGCTAGGGAAAGAGACACAAAATGTGAGTTACTAACAGGGCGAGGGGAAGTGTTACACTCGAATCGTTTCAGAATCGTCAATCAATAAATAAGCTCTTACACTTGGATATATCTGCCATTTTTCATCACTTTCATTATTACCTTAAAGGTGTGATAGGGAGAAATTAATTTAAATCTCCACCTGGACGCTCCATTCTTGTGCTGGCTATATTTACTAGAATTCCCAACTCGTACGGGTAAGACATATGATTAATCAAAGGGTTGATCGGAAATCCACAAAAGGAGGAGGGAAGGAGAGGGAGATTGCGAGTCAGCGAGATATATATACAGAGAGAGAGAGAGAGAGAGAGAGAGAGAGAGAGAGAATGAGAGAGAGAACGACAGGGAGAAAGAGAGAGATTTCAGCTACAGTGGCAGTTGTTACAATCGCAACGTTCCCACAATTCGTACTGTTCCACTGCTCCTTCACCAAAAGTTGGATACTTCTCAATCCGCAACAATACGCAGTATCAAATTAACGCTGACAGTGGTCAACAGCGGAGAGGATTGTTCTCTCTGAATTTGAGCAGAATCGTCTCCGATGAATGTTGCAGACGGCGGCAGTGGACTCGATCCTGCAGCAGCGTAGAGAGCGTAAGCGAATCTCTCAACAGCAGTAGACTGCCGTGTCTCCGCGATGTGAAATGACTGTTAATGGAAGACCGTCCATAACATTCCGGACAGAGGATGTGTCAACTTACCCGGAACACCGAAAGCTGCGAGAATAGGGTAAAACACAATTGAAACATGCCGGATTGTTAGTAGAGCCATTTTTCGGATATTGCACAAAATGTACCGCGATCCTTGCACTAAGCGCCACTCGCCTGCGTTCTGGTCTCGCTGCCCTTTTATACGATAATCTATACCCCGGTTATATATATAAAAAAAAAACAACAGCAACAAAGGTTGCACATAACTCGAGTTAGTTACAGTCAGTTAACAAACAAGTCGCCGTTTCTAATTCTGGGTTCTCCCGGTGCCACAGGGAATACTTAAAGCTCAGTGTATAACACAGTCAGGTAAAGGATTCAAAAACTTTTTAAAGCTGTTCGGCGCATTCCGGATTGAAATGCCAGTCATGTCCCATCACTTTTTTCTATTTTTGCCGTCACATTCATTTTATTTGTTATTCATTGCATGCTATCTAGTCCCATATCTGTCAAAGCAAATGATAGCTTCGAGTTAGCTCACGATTTATCCTGAAACCAATCCCACATCATATGAACATTACAGCGGGCTTGAACCGTCTGCGTTATTTGCCCAATGTAGTTGTAGACCGTACGGATTTATTCAGTATATTCCAACTTTATCCATGCATCTTCAATCACAATGAATAACAGCCCATTGTACAAGACGAAATGTATTGACGTACCCCCTTCTTGCTAACATTGAAGGCTAAAGATCTCTATAATAAACTCTATGACAAATATTACCAATACCATACGTGCATCGGCTTTTCTGGTTACGAATAAGGTCTTAATAAATGGTGGTGCATATCATGGATCATCATTGGCTCCTCATTTCCATCACCAGACTCGGAACCAGCATCACGTTTACTATCTCCAGTAAATGTCGTGAAATATGGGTATAGTGCAATACGTCCAAAAGTGCTAAAATAAACAATAACAAATAAATAAACAAGAGAGGTAGCGCAAAAGGTATGCAAGCAGTGACTTAGATTGTTTTTAATTTAGAAATTTTAGAAATAATTTAGAAAGCCGATGCTTGAAGAGAATAAGCTCAACTAGTATATACGAGGCTCAGCGAGTGTTTTGGTCATGTTGACTACAACACCCTGAACTCTTACATAGCCATGGACAAGGATAAGAACAGAGTATACTGGGAAATTTAATTTGGGGGAGCAGTCATCATGAGGCAGAAAGCTGGGGATATATATATATACGAACGCATGTGCTCAAGGAAAGGCCCAGCATAAATCTGAAGGTTGTTTAGGGTGCACTTGCTTAGCGTTATAGGAAGGTTGACCCACTGAGGTAGGGAAAGAATGGTAACTCGCAGGGGTCATGGCTGTAACGAGATATGGAATATATGGAAACGAGGAAGGTTGTTTAGGTTGTAGGAGGGTTGACCCACTGAGGTAGGGAAAGAATGGTAACTCGCAGGGGTCATGGCTGTAACGAGATATGGGATATATGGAATATATGGAAACGAGGAAGGTTGTTTAGGTTGTAGGAGGGTTTTTCCCACTGAGGTAGGGAAAGAATGGTAACTCGCAGGGGTCATGGCTGTAACGAGATATGGAATATATGGAATATATGGAAACGAGGAAGGTTTTTTAGGTTGTAGGAAGGTTGACCCACTGAGGTAGGGAAAGAATGGTAACTCGCAGGGGTCATGGCTGTAACGAGATATGGAATATATGGAATATATGGAAACGAGGAAGGTTTTTTAGGTTGTAGGAAGGTTGACCCACTGAGGTAGGGAAAGGATGTTAACTCGCAGGGGTCATGGCTGTAACGAGATATGGAATATCCATTCCCGAGGAAGAAAGAAGCAGGATTAAGACCTACGAAGCAGAGATCATCGGTGATGGCTCTGGAGAGTTACAAAGTCGCCAAGAAGGAGCCAAACAATAGACATAAATGAATTGACGAGGAGGAGAACAAGAGAACAAGAGCGTCGAAGCGATGATGGATACAAGAGTAAAGAAACATGTGCCTGGAGTCGGAGGAGGTAGTGGAAGTCGTTAATGAATGATTTGCTTCAGCACTCACCAGTGTAGAGGTTCCCAACAATTTTTACGCCGTGGACCAGTCCTATTAAGCAAGCACTCTGCTGACCACAGAGTAGGAATCCTGGAGGGAACTTGATGAATGTGGGGGCAGCGCGGACAGGCTGATATGCTGGAATATGTCAAGGTTTCGAAGGAAGATGCATTGGAGGTTCTGAAGAGCATGAGGATAGATAAGTTCCCGATAGTGAAAGGATTACAGCACGTTACTAATGGATGCGTGGGAAGAGATTGCTTCGGCTTTGGTAATGATCTGTGCGTCCCCACTGGCCACAGGAATAGGTGGGAAACATTTAACGCTGTGAGTTTCTGACGAATATCATTATTTTATTCAAGGTATGAGTATTAACCCAGGGAATGATAGACCAATTACTCTTATTGCAGTGACGGGCAAAATTGGGGAGTATTTCAAGAGATACGTTTAGGAGCTCCACAAGTCTCCACACATCAACCTGAGATTGGAACTTAGACTTCCTAACTCATCATACCCAAAAGTTGAAATTCAGCAAGTGCGCACCAGACCCCAAACTTCAACACTTGTGCCCCGTGGTAGAATGTCCAGAGCCCACGTCTCTACTCTGTCTCTCTCCTCGCCCATGACTGCACTCCCGCTCTTGCTGCGGACTCCGTCATTGTGGTCGTAGAAGACACAACCGTGATTGGCCCAATCACAAAGACTAATAAATCTGCATATAGAGCGAATGAACCTTAAACTTCGAACACCATTACGATGACAATAAAAATGGTAATCCACTTCAAAAATGGAAGAAGTATCGAACAAGCTCCACTATCCCTAAATAGGAAGTAATGAGGAGTGTTCAGAGGGTCGAGTTTTTACGGAGGAATATCATCGAGGAGCTCTCTTGGTCCATCAGTCAAACCTCGTTAGCAACAACAACAAGCAGTTACTATACTATATGATTTGATTAGGGAGAGCTAATCTGTCTCAAATAACAGGATGTAAACATTTATGTGCGATAGAACGCATACGGACACACGAAATAGCAGTTCTGTACTCTCAATGCAGAGAGACAGATTACAAAACACTCAACTGTTTGATTAGGACGGTTCCGAACATCACTGGGGCTCACCTACCGGGCTGGGAGACCATCCAACTCTCGATGTCTCCGGCAACAGAGTAGACTGATCCGAACGCTGACATCGACTGTTTATTTTCTTGTCAACTGGTAGGAGATAGGGAAACATCTTCTCCACGATATTAGACGGAAATAACTTCATCCCGAGGGCCGTTGGTCTGCTGAATAATGCTACCCCCTGCCTTGCCAATGGTCTTTGAGTGCTACCGAAATCATTTGTTTATGCAAATACAGTTTTATTCTCGTTTTAATGAATCCGTAACTCAGACATTGCAAATATCTGTTTTGCCGGGTCTGGGTTAGCGACGCAATTTTGTTGTCTTCAGCCAGTACAATAAAGTTCCATTGTGTTCTCCTCATTTACAGAAGTACAGACTGACTAGAGACAGTCCAAAGGAATTTCAGAAGAGCAGAGCATGTTTCACGAACAAAATTGTATACTGCGAGGAATTAGCAAGACCTGTTGTATAAAACCGAGGACTGGAGGGTATGATAGATTTTTGTATGGTTTGTTCGCCCAACGCTAAGCTCATTCAGGAAGGCAGGAGGCATGTGTTCCAGGGACTATTACCTGTGCGGATTCAGAATTGGATTGGCCCCAGAACGCAGAGGCTGTGCTGGTCTTCATTAGACGGGGGAATGAGTGTAAGAGCCGTGAGATAATTTTGTAGCCCTATAAAACCCTGCTGAATCCTACGATGCCGTCATTATGCGATCATGTGTTAGTGAAAAGTTCAGGGCATGTCTTGTGACCAGGTACCTCCATATTTATGCCAGCAATGCAAAGTGTTCTGGATCCTGAGGGCCCTAAATGACGGGTGCCGTCTTCCTCAGACATTGCTTTTTGAATATGGTGGGAGCCTGATGCCATTGCTGGAGCTGACTGACTTTACAACACGTTGTGGCTATTTACGATCTTCTGCAGTAGCGCCTCCACAGCTGACGGGATGTAACAGCCCGCATACTGTCCTGCAGACATCACTCATCTTCTCATATGTTTTCGTAATTGCACCAATTCTTCATCTGTAGCTCATCTACAGAGCTGTGGACCCACGGAAAAATGGAATCTGCTCAGCCTTTCCACTGCTGACCCATCGATGCAGACGTACCAGTTTACAGTTCAAAATTCAAAGTGCATTTATTATCAAGGTATGCTTTTTCAACATTTAGATTCGTCTCCTTACAAATAGCCACAGAACAAAGAAAGCCAATAGAATCGGTTAAGAAAATGTCAAACAACCGATGTGCAGAGATCGATCCTGCAAACAAACTTAGCCAGACAACATTCAGTACTGAAGTTCAGTAAAGTGAGTCCCCCAACAGAAAGGAAGCAGAATATTGCAACAACCGATCCAAGAACATACCCCGCCTCTGTTCAACGCAACGCCGAGTAATGTCGCAGAGTAGCGAGCCGAAGCGTACTGTCCAGCGTCCAATCTGGTCCGTCACTGAGAACGTCCAAACGTCGCGTCGTTCCTCCCTTTCGGACCCGGGCCCTGCTGCATCGTTAATCAAGGATTGAATAACGGCGGGGGCATTGCTGAGACCAAAAGTCATAGCTAAGTACCCGAACTGGCCTTAAGGGGTATTGAAAGCCGTCTTCCACTCGTCCCCCTCCCTTATCCGGACCAAATGGAAGCGGTTTCGAAGGTCCAACTTCGAGAAGATGGTGGCTTCATGAAGTGGCTCTGGCGTAGTACATGTAAGAGGCAGTGGGTACTTGTTCTTAATAGTGACATGACTTAGGCCTCGGTAATCCATGCAGGATCAGAGAGAGCCATCCTTCTACCCCACAAAGAAGAATCCAGCGCCCACCGGGGAGGATGAGGGTCGAATAATGCCCGCCGTGAGAGATTCACTGAAGTAACCTTCCATTGATTACTTCTCTGGCAGAGACAAGTTAAATAGGCGACTGGTGGGTAGCGGGGACCCGGGAGATGTTCGATTGCAGAATCGTATGGGCGGTGCGGGGTCAGGGAAAGGACCTGCTGTTTACTGAAGACTTGTCCAAAATCATGGTACTCCTTGGGGACGCGGGCAAATCAAGGGTTTCCAAAATAGGTGAGGTCACGGTAGCTTCTTTGGGAGACAGGGCCGACCGCAAGTAGTTGGTATGGAAGGACGGGCACCATTCGGCTATCCTCCCGGTAGACCAGTCAATATTGGGATTTCGTTGGGTCAGCCATGGGTACCCTAGGACTACCGGGGCTTGAAATGACTGAATGAGGCTTTGTCGTACGTCCTTCCGATGGTTGCCGGATAGAATCAAGGTCAGGGGCGGCGTACAATGGGTAGAAAAAGAGCATAGGAATTCAATAATTTGGACGGTTTTAAAATCCATAGACAGTCAACTAAAACGTATAAGACAGGAAAAGATGAAATATGAGGGCAAACTGATCAATAAAGCACAGCGGGATTTCAAAACTACTTTCAGGTTTATACAGAGTAAGAGCGAGATGAAAGTTGCTATTCGACCACTGGAAAGTGATGCTGGTGAGATAGCAATGAGGGACAAATAAATAGCTGATGAACCTAATGGGTACTTCGCATTGGTCTTCACCTTGGAAGGCAACAGCAGTGAAAATGTCCGTGAGTGACAGAGAACGTTAGTGAGTGCCATTGCTGTTACAATATGAAATTGTGTTAAGCAAACTCAAGGATCCCATGGAACATGGACGAAATTCCTGAGACCTGAGAGTGGTCATGGTCTCTCTAGAGAGAAAAAAAAAACAACAACTTGGTTATGGCAGCGTCTCGGAGGACTGGAAAATTATAAATGTCACTACATTCTTTAAGCAGAGAGAGAGTCAAAAGAAAGGAAATTACAGGCCACAGCCTCACTTTACCGTTTGGGGAACTATCGGATGTATTATTATGGATGAGGATTCGGGGAGCTTGGAAGCTAATGGTAAAATAAGCCGAGGTCAGAATTGTTTATGTAAAAGGAAATCTTGTCTGACAAATCTGTTAGGGTTCTTCGAAGAATTAAAAAAAAATCAAAAAGATGAGGCAGCAGATGTCATTTAATTGGACTTTCAGAAGGCATTTGATAAGCTGCCACAAATGAGCCTGCTTCCTACGGTGTTTCAACAATAATACTGGCACAGATATCAGAATAGCTGACAGGCCGGAGGCAGCGGGTGAGAATAAAAATGGCCTTTTCTGGTTGGCTGCCGGTGACAAGTGTGTTCCTCAGAGGTCAGTGTTGGGACCGCCACTTTTCACGTTGTTTGACAATGATTTCGATAATCAAATAGATGGCATTGTGGCAAAGTTTGCTGACGATACCAATACAGTTGGAGTGATAGGTCGTGCTGAGAAAAATGCGAATGGCAGCATCACTGTCACTGATGTTGGACCTCAGCCCACTGAACTGATCTGACAACTGGCCACGCTGCTGGCGTCATTGCTAATCCCCGACCATCGTTGATCATGTTAATAATGTTTTTTTTTTGTTTCTGGAGTCTTAAATCTGACCACAGTGATTATGTCACAACGTATCCTGGTCACTGACTGAAATGCCTTCCAAAGACACAAATATATTAAATTCTACCTTAGTGCATAGAATTTAGTTGATTTATCCTCTCCTTATGTGATCCCTGCAGCCAGCTGATGATCGATTATCTAGATAAAAGTGATTAGCTAAGTGCAATGCTGTTTTCTGTACAGTACTTCTTTCGTTGTTATCTGAGTGGTCTGCAATGGCAGTACTGCCCAAAATGGCAGTGTAACTAGCAACACAGTTAGAAAATCAGCTGTTGAGAAAATCACATTTGTTTTACCTCCAATCCCAAACAGGAGAAAATCTGCAGATGCTGGAAATCCAAGCAACACACACAAAATGCCGAAGGAACTCAGCATTAGGACTCTTTTCCATAGATGCTGCCCGGCCTGCTGAGTTCCTCCGGCATTTTGTGTGTGTTGCTTTGTTCCACCTCCTCCTGGTCTGAACTTTTCTACCCGTGAGAATATGTTTTGACTCATTCTCTCTGGGAAGGTAATTATAACAAACAGCTTTTTGCCCTTCATCACAAATGTGCCAGATGTCTCCAATGAGACAGTCTACTCCCCTTCCCTTCAGATTCATAGGCATTGCCATCAATGAGTTCACCCAGGGGAGGGTTCCGGGAAATATTTATGTACAATACATAAACTGGTATTATCTGTGTCTATTGTGGAGATGCAAAAGTTGCTGGAGAATTTACAAGTGGGAAAAAGTGGAGTGATACTTGGAAATGTTACTTTTTGAAGTGTAATTTAGCAAGCAATCCACATATGGACAAAGTGCAAAAGCTCTGGTGAGAAAATCCTTCATTACCTGTTACAGGCCTGTTACATAGGTTGTGTGACAGTGCAGATGAACTTGATTAGACCCAGAGGAGATCAAAGTTGTTATCGACAGTGATTTGCTAGCTGTTAAAATGAATACCTCTCTATATGAAATTCATTGTGCACATGTTGACACTGGATTAACAAAAATGCACAATACAGGCTTCATGTGCACACTGGTCATTACAAGTTAGAGGGGACATTGGTGGGAAGGTGGGGAGACCTCCAGTGTCCCTGACACCCTCACCTTCAAGATGCACATCCAGCTGCGGCTTGTAACCCTGCGCTGAAGGAGTTGGAGCCGGAAATGGATGAATTCTGGATCATCCAGGAATTGGAGGAGGTGATTAATATAACATGAAGAGAGGTATTACACCCAAGGTGCAGGACACAGGAAACTGGGTGAGAGTCAGGAAGGGAAATGAGGTTAAACAGCCCTCACACAGTACGCTTGTGGTCAACCCCACAACAACAGGTAGACCACTTTAGAAACTGTTTGGGGGGGGGTGGATTACCTGGCAGAGGTAATTCAAAGGGTTGATAGAGGATTCGTTAGTTAGGGGAACAGAACAAGAAGGGGACTAATATCCTTGTGGTAAGGCTTACTACAGCTAGTGTCGGGGGGTGGGGATGATGTGTTTAAAATAAGTTGTAGGAGGAATGGGAGACAGAATGAGAGAGCAGATAGTGGAAAGGGTAAAATGAATTGATTTTATTTTATTACATACATCTTTCATATACATGAGGAGTAGAAATCTTTTGTTTACGTCTCCATCTAAATGTGCAATCTGTAATTCATATAAATAGTTTGCACTTAGGACAGTCTATATAACATAGAAATCAATTAATCAGTCTGACGGCCTGGTGGAAGATGATGTCCTGGAGCCTGCTGGTCCTTTTGCTGTGGTCCTGTTTCCTGGATGGTAGCAGCAGGAACAGTTTGTGGTTGTGGTGAATTGGGTTCTCAATATCCTTTGGGCCCTTCTTTGTCGTTACAGCTGTTCACCCTCTCAACAGCAAAGGGGATTACCCTGTCTCCATTCCTTCTGTAATCCACAACCAGCTCTTTTGTTGTTGCGACATTGAGGGAGATGTTGTTTTCTTGACACCAGACAGATGTTGTTCAGACCTGTTAGTTTGTAAAAGCTTCCCAATATTTTTCGCTCTATTATTTACCCTCTCTTTGGCTTTTATGTTGGCTTTGGCTTCACATTTCAGCCATTGTTCTGTCCTCCTGCCATTCTAATGCTTCATTGGGATGTATCTACCATGCAGCTCCCGAATTGTTCCCGGAAACTCCAGCCATTGCTGCTCCATCGACATTCCTACCAGTTTCCCTTTCAAATCAATTTTGTCCAGCTTCTCTGTCATAGAAACCTGGAGAAGTTCAGAGCAGAAACAGACCATATGTCCCATCGAGACAATGCTGAAAACATTTAAGCTGTCTGATGCAATGACCTGCACTGGGACAATAGCCCTCCATACCCCTACCATCCAGGTTCCTATCCAAACTTCTCTTAAATGGTGAAATCGAGCTCACATGCACCAGTGTGCTGGCATCTCATTCCACACTCTCACAATCGATTCAGTGAAGAGGTTGTCCACATGTTCCCGTTAAATTTTCACCTTCCCCACTTACCCATCACCTCTGGTTGTCATCCCACCCGACCTCAGTGGAAAAAAACCTCCTTGCATTTACCCTATCTGTACCCTCATTATTTTGCATACTTTCAACAAATCCTCAAAACAATGTATAGTTTGTTTGTTTATGCTTAGAGCCTTGTTTAGGTGAATAAGATGGTGAGGGGCTTTGATTGTGTGGATAGTCGGAGGCTTTTCCCAGGGCTGAAATGGCTAACAGGAGGGGGCATAGTTTTAAGGCGCTTGGAAATAGATACCGTGGGAAAGTCAGGGGTAAGTCTTTATACGGAGAATGGTGGGTGTGTGGAATGCACTGCCAGTAGCGGTGGTCGAGGCAGATACAGTAGGGCCTTTTAACATCTTCTTAGACAGGTACATGGAGCATAGAAAAATAGAGGGCTATGCGCTAGGGAAACTCTAGGCAGTTTCTAGAGTAAATTCCGTGGTTGGCACAACATTGTGGGCTGAATGGCTTGGAATATGCTGTGGATTTCAATGTTTTATGCTGAACAGTGAAATAACTTTGGCGATCCTACAGTCCTCTAATAACCACCTCCCGTTCACAAAGGATGATTTGGTTATCTCTGCCAGGGGCCCGACAACTTCTGCACTTGCCTCCTGTAGGGTCCGAGGGGACGCCATGGCATGTCCTTTTCCACGCTCCCATAGACCCTGTCTCCATCTCCTGAGTAAATAGGGATGAAAAAGTATTTAACATCTCCCCATCTGCTTTGGTTCCACACGTGGATTGCCATTCCGGTCTTCCAGAGGATCAACTTTGTGCCTTGCAATCCTTTTGCTCTTAATCTATCTCAGGAATACCTGAGGATTATCCTTCATTTTTTCTGCAATGGCAACCTCTTGCCTTCTTTTAGCCATCCTGATTTATTTCTTATTTGTTCTCTTGCTTTGCTTATACTCCATAAGAAACTACCTGCCTATCCCTGTTATATAACTCCGTTTTGTGCTTCACCAGGGTCTCAATATTTCTTGAAATCCAAGGTTCTCTACAGTTTCTATCTGTACCATTTATTCTAAGAAGCACATACCCGCTTTGTACTTTCAAAATTTCACTTTGAAGGACTCCCACTGACCAAGCACACCTTTGCCATAAAGCAGCCTGTCCCAGTCCACAGGTGCCAGATACTGGTGTCAGAATTTGAGGTGTTGATCCATCCCTGAACACATCAGCCTTTCCTACGATGCTCCTTGTATTGAAATATATAGTGTTCAGCATATTCCCACTGCACCGTGCTCAACGTTTTTCATTCCTGACTTTGTCTGAGGTCTGAACAACATCTGTATCCACAACCCCTCCACTATCTGTTCTGTTATTCCGGCTCCCATTTCCCCTGCAACTTTAGTTTAAACACTCCCCTTACCCCCACCTCCCACGATGCAGCTCTATCACCTCTGGCTTTCCTCTCCCAGATCAATAAAAAGGAGGTGCATACCAGGTTCAGGCAGATAGGAACAAATGGGGTATGAAGTACAGGAAATTCAACTGAACCCTTATGAAAGAAATAAAAGAAGGCATGAGGTTGACCCATCAGAGAAGTTTAAGGGGAATCCTCAGGGATTCTGCAGATATGTTGAGAGCAAAAAGATTGCAAGCAAAAAAAAATAATGCTATAGAAGATCAGAATGGTAATCCATATGAGGAGACAAAATATATGGGGGAGATTTTAAATTTTTTTTTTGCATCCATATTTACTCAGGAGATGGTCACAGAGTATAGAAGTGAGGCAAAGCAGCATGAACTTCATGGACCCTGTACAGATTACAGAGGTGGAGATGTTTGTTGTCCGAAGGCAAATTAGCATGGCTAAATCCCCAGGGTCTGACAAGTTGTTCCCTGGGACTCCGTGGAGGATGTGCAGAAATTGTCGGGCCCCAAGCACAGATATTTAAATCATCATCAGTGACAGGTGAGGTACTGGAGGATTGGAGGACAATGAAAGTTGTTCCGCTGTTCAAGAAAGGCTCTAAAATTAAACAAGAAAATTGTACATTGGTGAGCTTGTCATCAGTGGTGGGAAAGTTATTGGAACGCATGCGCAGGAACCAGATGTAGAAGTATTTGGATAGATGTGGACTGATTAAGTATAGGCAGCATGGGGTTGTGCATGGTAGCTCATGTCTAACCAGTCTTATAGAATCTCCCGAGGAACTTATCAGGAAAGTGGATGAAGACAAGGCAATGGATGTTGTCTACATGGACTTCAGCAAGGCACTTGACAAAGTCGCACATGGGGGTGGGTCAGAAAGGTTCAGTTACTCAGCATTCAAGATGAGATAGTAAACTGGATGAGACACTGTCTTTGGGAGAAGCCAGAGTGTGGTTGCAGATGGTTGCCTGTCTGACCAGAGGCCTGTGACTAGTGATTGCCACAAGGATCAGTGCTGGATCTGTTGTTGTTTGTCATCTATATCAGTAATCTGGATGATAACATCGTTAACTGAATCAGCAAATTTATGGATGACACCAAGTCTGGAGGTGTAGTGGACAGCGAGGAAGACTGTCATGGCTTGCCGTGTGAGCTGGACTAGCTGGAAAAATGGGTTGAGAAACGGAAAATGGAATTTATTGGAGACAAGAGGGAAGTGTTGTATTTGGTAGGACCTATGTCTTACACAGTGACTGGTCGGGCTCTGAGGAGTGCTCCAGACGAAAATGATTTGGGAATACAGGTCCATAATTCACTGAAAATGGTGTCACAGTTCAATGGGAATAGAAAGAAAGATTTGCCACATTGGCCTTCATAAACCAAAGTACAGAGTACAGTAGATGGATGTTATGTTGATATTGGTGAGGCCTAATTTGGAGTGTTGTGTGCAGTTGTGGTCACCAATCTACAGGAGGGTGTAAAAGAGGTAGAAAGAGTTCAGAGAAAATTCAGAAGGCTGTTGTCAGGTCTGGAGAACTTGGGCCATAAGGAGCGATTGAACAGATCTGAACTTTATTCCTTGAAATGGAGAAGATTGAGGGGAGATTTGATAAAAGTATACCAAAATTATGAGGGGTATAGATAGGGTAAATACAAGCTGGCTTTTACCACTGAGATGGGGTGGGACTACAACTGGAGGCCATAGGTTAAGGGTGAAAGGTGAAACATTAAGGGGAACATGAGGAGAAACTTCTTCACACAGACGGTCATCTACGTGTGGAATGAGCCAACAATCCAACTGGTGCATGCAAGCTCGATGTAAACATTTAAGAGGTTTGTATAGGTACCTGGATGGTAGGTGTATGGGAGTAGACAGTTTAAATAGTTCAACACAAACTGGATGGGCCAAGAAGTCTGTTTCCGTGTTGTACTTTTCTATGACTGTGACAAGAACCTGAAGTAAGGAATTAGAGCAAATATTAGTATTTTAACAGCTGTGCAGAGCAACTATGCATCTGAGTAGGAGATATTTACATGGCGTTAAAACTGTGGTACTTTAAATTAACAGTACATAAAAGAAAATCCCAGCTGCACGTTAACGATGCTATTTGTGTGAGTGTTTCATTTACTGTGGGGCCAGGCCCCCATGCAGCTCAGTGGGAACAGGGAATAATACCAATCGAGAAAGTCAAACTGAGCCAGGTCACAGATTGGAGATGACAGAAATGCCCCATTCTCATAGAGACAGGAAGAGCATCAGAGAGTTTGATGGTCATTCCAGATACCAGCTCTGTGTCCAGTTAGAAGATGACTTCTCTCTCCAACTTGGATTGCACCTCACTGTAACAGTATGATTATCAGATCGCACCTTGGCAGCTAAAGTGATCTCATCTGAAATGTTCTTCACCCATTGATGGATTTTGTAAATCTTTTTTACAGGTTAAAAATGACAAGGAATTTGTTAATGGAAATTCAAACACAACACACCAGTTTTGTCTAGATATTTAAGAAGTGCAAAAAGGGATTCAATCAACAATCCTTCCTGCTCAGACAGTGGGGAGTGATTCACTCAGTCATCTAACCTACTGGCACGCCTGTTATTTTACACGGGGGAGAGGCCATTCACCTGCTCGGACAGTGGGAATGGATTCAGTTGGTCATCACAACTGAAGGTACATCAGCAAATTCACACTGGGACAAGGCCATTCACCTGTTCTGTGGGTGAGAAGGGATTCAATCGGTCATCCCACCTGTGGACACACCAGTCAGTTCACACTGGGCAGAGGCTGGTCATCTGCTGAATTTGTGGGGAAGGATTCTCTCGGTCATCTGACCTAATGGCTCATCAGCGAGTTCACACCAGGGAGCGGCCGTTCACCTGCTTGGACTACGGGAAGAGATTCACTGAATCATCTAAGTTGAAGGTACATCAACGAGTTCACACTGGGAGAGGCCATTCACCTGCTCGGACTGTGGGAAGGGATTCACTGAATCATCTAAGTTGAAGGTACATCAACGAGTTCATACTGGGGAGAGGCCATTCACCTGCTCAGACTGCGGAAAGGGATTCACTCGGTCATCTCACCTACTGCTACATCGGTTAGTTCACACTGCAGAGAGGGATTTCACCTGCTCAGTCTGTGGGAAGAGATTCACACAGTCATCACACCTACAGAGACACCAGCAAGTTCACACTGGGGAGAAGCCTTTCACCTGCTCAGACTGTGGGAAGAGATTCACACAGTCATCCTCCCTACAGAGACACCAGTCAGTTCACACTGGGGAGTGGCGGTTCACCTGCTCAGAATGTGGGAAGGGATTCACACAGTTATGCAAATTACTGGCTCACCAGTCAGTTCACAGTGGGGAGTGGTCATTCACCTGCTCAGACTGTGGGAAGGGATTCACTCGGTCATCTGATCTGCTGACACACAGGCGAGTTCACACCGGGGAGAGGCCATTCACCTGCTGTGAATGTGGGAAGGGATTCGCAATCTGATCTACAGATACACCAGCGAGTTCACACTGGCGAGAGGCCGTTTACCTGCTCAGTCTGTGGGAAGGGATTCCATAAATCATCCAACTTTCATAGACACCAGCAATTTCACACTGGGGTGAAGCAGTTCACCTGCTCAGACTGTGGGAAGGGATTCAGTCGGTCATCCTCACTATTGGCACACCAGTCAGTGAACAGTGGGGTGTGGCCGTTCACCTGCTCAGAATGTGGGAAGGGATTCACTCAGTCATCCAACCTACAGAGACACCAGTCAGTTCACACTGGGGAGAAGCCGTTCACCTGCTGTGAATGAGGGAAGGGATTCGCTCGGTTATCTGATCTACAGATACACCAGCGAGTTCACACTGGGGAGAGACCATTCACCTGCTGTGAATGTGGGAAGGGGTTCCATCAATCATCCAACCTTCATAGACACTAGCGAGTTCACAATGGGGTGAAGCCGTTCACCTGCTGTGAATGTGGGAAGGGATTCACTCGGTCATCCTCACTATTAGCACATCAGCGAGTTCACACTGGGGAGACGCCGTTCATCTGCTGTGAATGTGGGAAGGGATTCACTCAGTCATCTCATCTGCTGGCACACCAGCGAGTTCACAGTGGGTAGAGACCATTCTCCTGCTCAGAACGTGGGAAGGGATTCACTCAGTCATCCAATCTACAAAGACACCAGCAAGTTCACTTCGGGTAAAGGCCGATCACCTGCTGAGACATTGGGAAGTGTTTTCTCAGCCATCTCCATCAAATGTGCATCATTGGGTTCACACAGTGGAGAGGCAGTTTACCTGCTGTGAATGTGAGAAGGGATTCACTCAGTAATCTAACCTTCTGACACAGTACTGGGTTCACACTGGGGAGAAGCCGTTCACCTGCTGTGAATGTGGGAAGGGATTCGCTCGGTTATCTGATCTACAGATACACCAGCGAGTTCACACTGGGGAGAGACCATTCACCTGCTGTGAATGTGGGAAGGGGTTCCATCAATCATCCAACCTTCATAGACACTAGCGAGTTCACACTGGGGTGAAGCCGTTCACCTGCTGTGAATGTGGGAAGGGATTCACTCGGTCATCCTCACTATTAGCACATCAGCGAGTTCACACTGGGGAGACGCCGTTCATCTGCTGTGAATGTGGGAAGGGATTCACTCAGTCATCTCTTCTGCTGGCACACCAGCGAGTTCACAGTGGGTAGAGACCATTCACCTGCTCAGAACGTGGGAAGGGATTCACTCAGTCATCCAATCTACAAAGACACCAGCAAGTTCTCTTCGGGTAAAGGCCGATCACCTGCTGAGACATTGGGAAGTGTTTTCTCAGCCATCTCCATCAAATGTGTATCATTGGGTTCACACTGGGGAGAGGCAGTTTACCTGCTGTGAATGTGAGAAGGGATTCACTCAGTAATCTAACCTTGTGACACACTGGGGAGAAAGTTTCAATAAGCTGCATGCTGGATATTTGTCCATCACTGTTGCAGAATGCAATTTCGAGAGTGACTGTCGGTGCTGAACTCTGCAATTATTGCTGCTATTCACCACACACAGTTCTGCACCCTGGTCACCTTGCATGGGAGGAGTTTCTTCTGTTGCCTAGTCACCTTTAATGGAACTGGATCTGAGACAAATAAATCAGTTCTATTTTAAACTCTGTCTCTGGTACTTAGTGCACTTATAACACGCCTAGTGTACAGTAGAGAGTCAACTCAGGCCAAATGGACCCTGCCAGTTATTCATTTCCATGACAGTCTATTTAAATCCCGCCCCCCCTGTTGCTCATCTCTCACTCTCCCTCTGGTGATGGGTTCCAAACAGTCATCATCTGTGGGTGAAAACGTTTCCCTTGAATTTTCTGCAGACTGAAGAAGTCGAGCTGATTACAGTTCTGTCTGAGATGTTCTTCACCCCTCAAATCTCTGGGCTGAGGAAGAATGACATCAGTTGTTAATCTCCATAATCACGACTAATTTCCACATTATGGGTCATTTTCCCTGCTGCTAAAGTGTTTTTAGAGAACATCACTGTCCTCTAAAGGCCGAAAACAGAATGGGAAACCATCAGTTGGATGTTTAACTGAGCAGGGTCAAATACCAGAGGTGGGTCTGCACAGGGCAGAATTTGGGGCTCTGGACGATGGTCGGGATAAGAACTTATGATGAGGAGAAGGGAATCAGCAGTGGGGTGTGGCAACAAATGTCAAAGTAGCAACATTTGGAAGCTGATTGACAGAGACAATCAGTCGATTGACTGATGACACAAACAATGCCTGTGGTGAGGTTCTCCACTGGTTGAGGTACAATGGTTTTATCCATTGAGTGACTTGTTCCTGCTTGTTTATCCAGTAATATTATATCCAGATAGTTATCATGTATTATCCTCTCTGAAATAATGTATTGATTATCATATAATTTGTACAAACATTTGTAAGATCTTGACTCTAAAACTGGGTCAGGATTGAATTCATTGTGTCTTTATAAAGTTATGGTGGGCATTGATGAGTTTGTATTTTAAAGCAAGGTTTTGATGAATGATATTTGCCACTTGATTGTACCTTTGTAGGTAATCAGATTGAGTTAAACTGCTGCGGGATCCTGGAATGTGTTGGATTGTTTCTGGTTTCTCTTGACATTTTCTGCACTTACTGTCTTGTTTGTTTGTCATGTATTTTTTGTTTTTTTTTCCTTTTGTTAACCACCTTGCCCTGTATTTCTGCAAGAAACCCTTTGGTTTCTGTGAAGAGGTCTCCAACTCTCAGTCAGGTGCATGGTGCTTCCTTGTCACTATCTCATCTGCTCAGATCGTTGAGATGTCTCCCATGGAGGGTCATACTCATTCCACTGTTTAATGTTTTCTTCCAGAGTGATGATTTATTTTTCTGATTTGGCCTCTCATTGAAGTTTTCTGGTCTGTATTTCTTATCATGATTGCATATACACACATGGAGTGCTAAATCCTGTTCATTTTTGATGAAAGCATATACTTAGAAGTTTTATCTGACTGTTGTCTGATTTTTTTCAAGCGTGCTTTTCTTCTTCCTCCTTGTGTCCAAGGTAGTGTTAACATAAATGTGTCACTCCTGATGAAGGGGTTCAGCCTGAATCATTGTCACTACCTCCTCCCATAGATGCTGTCTGGCCTGCTGAGTTCTGCCAGCATTTTTTCCTTTAGTTATTTCCAGCATCTGCAGATTCACTGGTGCCTGAGTGTGAATAGACTTTTCTAAAGTTCTTATTTATCTTTGTAAACTCTACTGATTGAAATTGGGCCAAGATGTTTTTATTAACAAATGTCAGTGTGGGTATTGATGAAAGTGTTTATTACCTTTGTTGTATTTGTTAACTATTGAGCTCTGTTTGCCAAGATTTTTAAGTCTTGAACTAAATTCTGTCAAAGGCTTTCTCTATTTCACACTACTTGCTTGTTGATATTCCAGATACGTGGGTATCAAGAGTCTCGATAAACTGTCTTGGCCCAAAATGTTGATTCCCATCCATAGATGTTGCCTGACATGCTGAGTTCCTCCAACACTTTGTGTGTAGTTCTCTAGATTTCTAGCATCTGCAGGTCGTCTTGTTTCACAGTTAATTATGTTTCTTGAAAGAACAAGCTGGTAGTGGGGTTGTGTGGCTGTGTTGGTAAAATTTAATATTGGCATAGGGTTGGAAGAATCTGTGGGTAGAATAAAGGAACTGGAAACGTAAAAAAAAGATCCCTGATGGGAATTGTATAGAGACCTCCAAACAGTAGTAAGGATGTGGTCCACAAGTTACAATGGGAGATAGAAAATGTGTGCCAAAAGGGCAATGTTACAACAGGGGCTGTCATGCAAGTGATAAGGAAAATTAGGTTGGTGTTGGTCTCAAGAGGAGGAACTCTCAGAATGCCTATAGGATGCTTTTTTGGAACAGCTCGTGGTTGAGTCCATTTGGGGATCAGTTATTCTGGATTGGGTGTTGTCATGATCCAGAAATTATTACGTCACTTACGTTCAAAGAACACTAAGGGGCAAGTGATCTTAATGTGATCAAATTCAGCCTGACATCAGAGGAGTAGATGTGGAATAAAGAGAGTTAGAGAGACTTGAGAGAATATATGGTCAAAATTGATTTGAGAAGAACACAGGCAAGGATGAAAACAGAGCAGCAATGGCTGGAATTTCCGGAAGTAATTTGGAAGAAACAGGATACATACACTGGCATGCAGAAGTTTGAGCACCCCTGGTCAAAATTTCTTTTACTGTGAATGGCTAAACGAGTAAAAGATGACC
Source organism: Hypanus sabinus (assembly GCF_030144855.1). Lineage (NCBI taxonomy): Eukaryota > Metazoa > Chordata > Chondrichthyes > Myliobatiformes > Dasyatidae > Hypanus > Hypanus sabinus. Next base: position 741,340 of record NW_026779679.1, read on the forward strand.
TGAATTCCAAAAGGCATAAAGTTAAAGATGAGAAATTTCTTTAATGGTTTAAGCAAGGATGTTTTTTTTTAATTTCCATCTTTTACAATTTCAAACTATCAAAAAAGGAAAAGGGCCAGAAGCAAATGTTTGGGCAGCCTGCATGGTCAGTACTTAGTAACACCCACTTGACCTCTGGTTGTCATCCCACCCAACATCAGTGGAAAAAACCTCCTTGCAGTGACCCTATCTGTACACTCATAATTTTGCATACTTCCAACAAATCCTGAAAACAATGTATAGTTTCCTTGTTTATGCTTAGTGCCTTGTTTAGGTACATAAGATGATGAGGGACATTATTTGTGTGGATAGTCAGAGGCTTTTCCCAGGGCTGAAATGGCTAACAGGAGGGGGCATAATTTTAAGGTGCTTGGAAATAGATACAGAGGGAAAGTCAGGGGTAAGTTTTTGCATAGAGAGTGGTGGGTGGGTGGAATGCACTGCCAGCAACGGTGGTTGAGGCAGATACAATAGGGTCTTTTATCAGCCTCTTAGACAGGTACATGGGGCTTAGAAAATAGAGGACTATGTGCTAGGGAAACTCTCGGCAGTTTCTAGAGTAAGTTGCATGGTTGGCACAACATTGTGGGCTGAATGGCCTGGAAAATGCAGGGGATTTCAATGTTTTATGTTGAACAGTGAAATAACTTTGGCTATCCTACAATCCTCTGATAACCGCCCCCCCCGTTCACTAAGGATGATTTGGTTATCTCTGCTAGGGGCCCGACAACTTCTGCACTTGCCTCCTGTAGGGTCCAAGGGAGCACCACGTCATGTCCTTTTCCACTCTCCCATAGACCCTGTGTCCATCTCCTGAGTAAATAGGGATGAAAAAATATTTAACATCTCCCCATCTGCTTTGGTTCCACACGTGGATTGCCATTCCGGTCTTCCAGAGGATCAACTTTGTTCCTTGCAATCCTTTTGCTCTTAATCTGTCTCTGGAATCCCTGAGAATTATCCTTCATCTTTTTTGCAACAGCAAACTCATTCCTTCTTTTAGCCATCCTGATTTATATCTTATTTGTTCTCTTGCATTGCTTATACTCCATAAGAACCTACCTTCCTATCCCTGTTATATAACTCCATTTTGTGCTTCACCAGGGTCTCAATATTTCTTGAAATCCAAGGTTCCCTACAGTTTCTATCTGTACCTTTTATTCTAAGAAGCACATACCCGCTTTGTACTTTCAAAATTTCACTTTGAAGGCCTCTCAATTACCAAGCACACCTTTGCCATAAAGCAGCCTGTCCCAGTCCACAGTTGCCAGATCCTAGTCTCATAATTCCAGCTGTTGATCCATGTCCTGAACACATCCACCTTTCCTACGGTGTTCCTTGTATTGAAATATACAGGGCTGAGCATATTCACTGCATCATGCTCAACGTTTTTCATTTCTGACCTTGTCTGAGGTCTGAACAACACCTGTCTGCACTACCCCACCACTATCTGTTCTGTTATTCCCCCTGCAATTTTAGTTTACCCCCCCATGCCCCACCTCCCACCACGCAGCTCTATCACCCCTTTGGCTTCCATCTCCCAGATCAATAAAAAGGAGGTGCATACCAGGTACAGGCGGATAGGAACAAATGGGGTACTTATGAAGTACAGGAAATTCAAGTGAACACTTGTGAAAGAAATAAAAGAAGGCATGAGGTTGCCCCATCAGACAAGGTGAAGGAGAATCCTCAGGGATTCTGTAGGTATGTTAAGAGCAAAAAGATTGCAAGGAAAAAATATTAATCCTCTGCAGGATCAGAATGGTAATCCATATGAGGAGACAAAATAAATGGGGGAGATTTTTTCTGCATTTGTATTTACTCAGGAGATGGACACAGAGTCTGTAGAAGTGAGGCAAATCAACATCAACTTCATGGACCCTGTACAGATTACAGAGGTGGAGGTGTTTGCTGTCTTAAGGCAAATTACCATGGGTAAATCCCCAGGGCCTGACAAGTTGTTCCCCAGGAATCTGCGGAAGATAAGTGCAGAAATTGTTGGGGCCCAAACAATTATCGTCCTTAGTATCCGGTGAGGCAGTGGAGAATTGTAGGACGGCCAATATTGTACCACTGTTCAAGAAAGGCTCTGAAAATAAACTAGGAAATTGTATCTTGGTGAGCTTGACATCAGTAAGGGGAAAGTTATTCTAACGTATGTGCAGGAACCGGATAGATAAGTATTTGGATAGATGTGGACTTATGAAGGATAGAGAGCATGTGTTTGTGCATGGTAGGTCATGCCTATCCAATAATAGAGTTTCTTGAGGAAGTTATCAGGAAAGTGGATGAAGGCAAGGCACTAGATGTTGTCTGCATGGACTTTAGCAAGGCACTTGACAAAGTCTCACATTGGAGGTTGGTCAAGAAGTTTCAGACATGCAGCATTCAAGATGAGATATTAAATTGGATGAGACACTGTCCTTGGGAGAAGCCAGAATGTGGTAGCTGATGGTTGCCTCTCTGACTGGAGGCTGTGACTAGTGGTGTGCCAGAGGGATCAGTTATGGATCTGTTGTTGTTTGTCATCTATATCAGTAATCTGGATGATAGTGTGTTTAAATGGATCAGCAAATTGGTGGTTGAAGCCAAGACTGGGGATTCAGCGGACTGCGAGGAAGACTATCATGGCTGGCAGTGCAAATGGACCAGGTAGAAAGATGGTTTGAGAAATGGAAAATGGAATTTAATGCAGACAAATGTGAGTTGTTGCACTTTGGTAGGACCTACCAGGGTGGGTCTTACACAGTAACTGGTCAGGCACTGAGGAGTGTTGTAGAAGAAAGGAATTTGGGAATACAGGTCTACATCTCACTGAAAGTGGTGTCACAGTTCGATAGGGACGGACTGAAAGATTTCGTCACATTGGCCTTCATAAACCGAAGTACTGAGTACAGGAGATGGACGTTATGTTGACTTTGTACAAGATATTGGTGAGGCCTAGTTTGGAGTATTGTGTGCGGTTTTGGTCATGAAAGATGTAAAAGAGGTTCCGAGAGTTCAGAGAAAATTCACAAGGATGTTGGCAGGTCTGGAGCACTTGGGTTAGAAGGAGAGACAGAACAGGTCAGTACTTTATTCCTTGGAATGTAGAAGATTAAGGGGAGATTTGATGGAGGTATACCACAATTATGAGGGTTAAATACAGGGTAAATTCAAGCTGGCTTTTTCCACTGAGATGGGGTGGGACTAAAGCCAGAGGCCATGGGTTAAGGGTGAAAGGTGAAACATTAATGGGGACATGAGGGGAAACTTCTTCATGCAGACTGTCATCCAGGTGAGGAATGAACAGACAGCCCAACAGTTGCATGCGAGCTCATTTTCAATATCTAAGAGGTTTGTGTAGGTACCTGGATGGTAGGTGTACGGGGATAGACAGTTTAAATAGTTCAACACCAACTAGATGGGCCAAAGGGCCTGTTTCTGTATTGTACTTTTCCATGTCTATGACAAGAACCTTAAATAATGATAACATTCACTCAAATTCCTTTTAACAGGTGTGCAGACCAACCATACATCTGAGTAGGAGATATTTACATGGTGTTAAAACTGTGGCACTTTAAATTAACAGTACATAAAAGAAAATCCCAGCTGTACGTCAACAAAGGCTATTTGTGTGAGAGTATTTCAGTTACTGTGGGGCCAGGCACCCATGCAGCTCAGTGGGAACAGGGAATAATACCAGTGGAGAGAGTCAACTGAGCCAGGTCACAGATTGGAGATGGCTGAAATGCCCCATTCTCAGAGAGAGGAAGAGCATCAGGGAATTTGATGGTAATTCCAGATACCAGCACTGTGTCCAGTCAAAAGGTGATTTCTCTCTCCAACTTGGGTTGAACCTCACAGTAACAGATCACATGTGAGCTACTGAAGTGATCTCATATGTAATGTTGTCTTTCATCCATTGATGGTTTTTGTAAATCTTTTTACAGGTTAGAAATTTGAAGGAATTTGTCTACGGGGATCTCAAACACAACTCACCAGTTTTGCTGTATCTGTCCAGATATTTAAGAAGTGGAGCAAGGGATTCATTCAACCAGCCTTGCTGCTCAGATTATGGGCAGTGATTCACTCGGTCATCTGACCGACTGGCATGCATGCCAATTTAAAAAAAGGGGAGAGGATGTTCTCCTGCTCAGACAGTGCGAATGGATTCAGTTGGTCATCTCAATTGAAGGTACATCAGCAAGTTCACACTGGGACAAGGCCATTCACCTGTTCTGTGTGTGAGAAGGGATTCAGTCGATCTTCCCACTTGTGGACTTGCAGTCATTTCACACTGGGCAGAGGCTGGTCATTTGCTGAATTTGTGGGGAAGGATTCACTCGATCATCTGACCTAATGGCTCATCAGCAAATTCACACCGGGGAGCGGCCGTTCACTTGCTCAGACTGTGGGAAGGGATTCACTTTCTCATCTAAACTGAAGATACATCAGCGAGTTCACACCGTGGAGAGGCCATTCACCTGCTCAGACTGTGGGAAGGGATTCACTCAGTCATCTGGACTATTGGTACACCTGCGAGTTCACACAGGGGAGAGACCGTTCACCTGCTCAGACTGTGGGAAGAAATTTACTCGGTCATTTGATCTCCAGGTACATCACCGTGTTCATACGGGGGAGAGACCGTTCACCTGTTCTGATTGTGGGAAGGGATTCCATGGACCACCTGACCTTAATAGACACCAGCGATTTCACACTGGGGAGAAGGCGATCACTTGCCCAGTCTGTGGGAAAGGTTTCACTTTATTATCTGACCTACGGAGACACCAATCAGTTCACACTGGGGAGAGGCCCTTCACCTGCTCAGTCTGTGGGAAGACATTCAGTCAGTCATCCGACCTACAAAGTCACAAATGAGTTCACACTGGGGAGACACCGTTCACCTGCTCAGACTGTGAGAAGACATTCACTCGGTCATCCCACCTACAGAGACACCAGCGAGTTCACACTGGAGAGAACCCATTCACCTGCTCAGACTGTGGGAAGAGATTCACTCAATCATCCCACTACAGAGTCACCAGAGTGTTCACACTGGCGAGAGGCCGTTCACCTGTAGTAAATTTGGGAAGGGTTTCACTCAGTTATCTAACCTTGTGACACACTACCGGTTTCACACTGGGAGAAACATTCAATAAACTGCATGCTGGATATTTGTCCATCACCATTGCTGAATGCAATTTTGAGAGTGACTGTCAGTGCTGAACTCTGCAATTATTGCTGCTGCTCACCACACCCAGTACTGCACCCTGGTCACTGGGCATGGGAGGAGTTTCTTCTGCTCCACATTCACCTTTAATGGGACTGGAGTTTAATATTCTGGATCTGAGACAAATAAACCAGTTCTGTTTTGAACTTTGTCATCAGTACTTAGTGAATTTATAACACACCTAGTGTACAGTAGAGAGTTAACTCAGGCCAGCTGATCCTGCCAATGATTCAGTTCCATGACGGTCCTTTGAATCTTCCCCTGTTCCCCTCTCGATCTCTCTGTGGTGATGAGTTCCAAACAGTCACCTCTCTGTAGGTGAAGACGTTTCCCTTGAATTTCCTGCAGACTGAAGAAGTCGAGCTGACTGCAGTTCTGTCTGAGATCTTCTTCACCCTTCAAATCTCTGGGCTGATGGAGAATGGCATTGGTAGTTAATTTCCTTATTCATGGCTGATTTTCACATTCTGGGTCATTTTCCTGCTCCTAAAAGGTTCTTAGAAAACACCAGTGTCCTCTAAAGACTGAAAGCAGAATGGGAAACCATCAGTTGGATGTGCAACGTAGCAGAGTTAGAAACCAGAGGCAGGTCTGCACAGGGCAGAGTTTTGGGCTCTGGACAATGGTCGGGGTAAGAACATATGACGAGGAGAAGGGAATCAGCAGTGGGACGTGGCTGCAACAGAGTGGAAACATTTGGAAGCTGATTGACAGAGAAAATCTTTTGTTTGTCTGACTGATGACACAAGCAATACCTGTGGTGAGGTGCTCCACTGGTTCAGGAACGTGCATGTTGGGAATAGTTTTATCGACTGAAGGAGCTGTTCCTGCTTGTTTATCCTGTAATATTTTATCCAGGTGGTTATTATTGATTGCCCTATCTGAAATAATGTTTTGATTATCGTATAATTTGTAAAATTTTGACTCTAACTGGATCAGTCTTGAATTTATGATGTCTTTATGAAGTGATGGAGACTCTTAAAGCAAGATTTTGTTGAATGTTATTTGCTAAGATTGAGTTAAACTGCTGCAGGATCCTGGAATGTCTTGGATTGTGTCTGGTTTCTCTTGGCATTTTCTGCACTTACTACCCTGGTTGTATTTTATGTATTGTTGATTTTTTTTAATGTCAACCAGTTTTTCCTGTAATTCCCTTTGATTCTGGGTAGTTGTCCCTAACTCTGAGTCGGGCACTCGATGTTTCTTTGTCAACACCTTGTCTGCTCAGATCACTGGGATGGCTTCCATCAGGGACATACTGATTACACTGGTTAGCGTTTTTCCCCAGAGTGATAATTCATTTTTCTGAGATGCCCTCTCATTTATGTTTGCTGCTCTGTACTTCATATCATAATTACATCTAATATCATAATGGCCAAAAAGAATAACAGCAGAATTAGGTCTTCTGTCTGATCGAGTCTGCTCGGCCATTCAATTATGTCTGATCTTTTTTTGTCTTCTCCTCAACCCCAGTTCCCAGCCATCTCCACGTAATCATTGATGCCATGTCAAGGATCTAACAATCTCTGCCTTAAATATAACCAATAACGTGGCTTCTGCAGCTGCATGAGGCAGCAAATTCCACCGAATTACCACCCTCTGGCTAAAGAAATTTCTCTGCATCACTGTTTTGAATGGACTTCCCCCTATCCTGATGCTGTGCCCTCTTCCTAACTGGAAGACCATAATCTGTGGATTGGTGAGAATATCTCCTCGCTGACGATCAACACTGCCACTCCTCAGGGGTGTGCGTTTCGCCCACTGCACTATTCTCCGTATGCACATGACTGTGTGGCTAGGCATAGCTCAAACAACATCTACAAATTTTCTGACGATACAAGCATTGTTGGTAGAATCTCAGGTGGTGATGCAAGGGCGTACAGGAGTGAGATATGCCAACTAGTGGAGTGGTGTCACAGTCAAAACCTAGCACTCAACATCAGTAAGACGCAAGAGCTGATTGTGAACTTGAGGAAGGGTAAGACGAAGAAACACATACCAATCCTTACAGAGAGATCAGAAGTGGAGAGAGTTAGTATCAATCCTTCCCTCGAATGATAACCTCTACACGCGAAACTCATGCTGATTTGCTCATCATTCACTGTTATTGTTGCAAAATATTTCCCTACACTCCATCTGGAAAATTGGCTGCAATTTCTAATTGTGGAAAACACTCCCTCGTATTCCAGATATCACTCCAGAAATGATTTGCTTTCTAAATGGGCTATCCACATTAAGTGCAGCGCTACTCTCGACAGTGGCAGGAAGAGAACCATCCACCATGTGGGAATCTGATCCAAGTTCTCAGCACGGGAATGAATGAGAAAGATTCAAATGTGTTGGCAATTCAACATAACACAAACACATAACACTGGTTCGGGGAGGTTTTATTACTGTCCTGGTCAAAGCCCGACTAAAATATTTTATAATCGCAGACATTTTATCAGCCTGTGGTGCTGTAGGCCTTTGATCTTGTCTCCATCTGTTTGCATTCGGAGCTGTTGCTCCTGCTCTTTGAGACAGTGATTATAACTTTCTATACATTTGCTGATATTTTATTAACATTCCTGAAGCTGAAATGGTCTGAATTGGTAAAGTGTCACAGCTTCTGCGTTATTTTGAGGTGCATCACCGTTGTGAAGTGATGGGTTATTACAGTGTTTTTCTCGTTCGTATAAAATCCACCCCTATTAGGAGCAGAAAATCAGACGTGATACTTGTTTGTGTTTATTTTTGGGGTGAATTAGAAATTCTGATTAGAGTTGATTTGCTTCCTTTCACATTTTGTCTGACAAGGGAATCTCTGAAAACACGAAGGGTGAGAAATATTTCTGAATGATTAATTTATTCGTGCGTCTCCATCCATTTCAAATTTTGAAACAGATATTTGAAACAACTAATTCAGCAGATGCTGGAAACCAAATATGAGTGAGGGTGAGGGAGAGGGAGAGGGAGAGGGAGGGGGAGGGGGAGTGGGAGAGAGAGAGAGAGAGAGAGAGAGAGAGAGAGAGAGAGAGAGAGAGAGAGAGAGAGAGAGAGAGAGAGAGAGAGAGAGGGGGGGGGGGGAGAGAGAGAGAGAACACGCTGGAGGAAGTCAGCAGGGCGGGCAGCATTAATGGAAATGGATAAACGGTTGACGTATCCGTTGAGACCTTTTTCAGGTCTGGAGATTAACGAGGGAGACGCCAGAAAAAAAAATGGCGTAAGGAGTGGAAAGGTGATAGAGGAAACCAGGTGAAAGGCGAAGGGCTGGAGCGGAAGGAATCTGATCAGAGCGGACAGTGGAGTACAGGAAAAACAGAAGCAGTTAGGAAGTGATAGGCAGGTGAAAATAGGCATGAACCCAGCGAGGTGAACAGAAGAAGATGGGAGAGGGAGGGATATTTTTTGATCATTCATAACACCAGGTTGGAGACTACCTAGACGGAAAACATGTTGTCGCAGCCCCGTCTTGAGGCAAGCCTCAGCACGGCACAAGAGGAAGCAATGGACTGAAAATGTCGGATTGGAAATGGGACTCAGAATTAAAATGTTGGGACGCTGGGAAGAGCCGCTTTTCACGCTGCCGCGATGGTGCTCGAGGAAATGAGGTTCCGTTTATCACTGGTCTCACCAATGTAGAGAAGGCCGCACCAAGGGCACCAGACACAACAGATGACCACAGCAGATCCACAGGTGAAATGTTGCTTACCTGGAGGGAACGCGTTTGGGCCTGGACTAATGGTTGGAGAGGAGATGAATGTGTGGGTGTAGCACTTGGGGGGCTTGCAGGGATAAGCGCCGTGAGGGTGTTAGGGGTGGAGGGCTGAAAGAAACGAGATTATGGAGGGAGTGATCCCTGCGGGAAGCGGCGAAATGAGTTGGTATCTTTGTTGGTAGCATCGCTTTAAAAGTGGGATCAGCCTGTAGGCGCTCACCAGGTCTTCCACCACCTTAACAGTGATGGAGTTGCTCTTATCTACCACGCCATGACGTTCCGCACCCAAAAATCATAATTTGTAAATTCAGCCATTTCCAAAGAGATCGCAGAAAAAAAATTATCTTTACCTCCCCATCACCGCCACACAACCGCTCTCCACTTCCCACAGGGATCACTTCCTCCATTATTCCGTTTTCATTCCAAACCTCACTATTCATCTCCCTCCCGGTGTTTATCCCAGCAAGAGGCCACAGCGCTACAGCTGCCCATCCACGTCCTACCTCAGCACCAGTCCTTGTCTCCAAACAGCCCTTCCAGGTGAGGCAACAATCTACCTATGAATCCACTGGGGTAGTCTGTGTGTCCAATGTTCCCGAGGCAGCCTTCTCTACATTGGCGAGACCCATCATTCATCGGGGACCTTTTCGTCGAGCAGCTCAGCTCCAGCGACCAAAAACAGATCTTCCTCCAGGCAAAACCTCCGATTCCGATTCCTATTCCTGTTCCGCAGCTTTCTCTTCTTCCACGATGAGACAATCCCCAGGATGGAGCAGCAACAACTTCCAGTCTATGTTGTCTGGGTAGCCTCAATCCTGATGGCATGAATATCGATTCTCCTTCCCGTGGAAAGAATGATCACCCTTCCACTTTTTATTCTATTCCTCAAACTGGCCTTTTACCTCTTCTCACCTGCCTATCTCTTCCGCATCGTTTCTCTCCAGCTTCCCTTTCTCCTATGGTCCATTCCCCAGTCCAGTCCGGTTCCTTCCTCTACATCCCTTTAGTTTTCCCGTCCACCAGGCTTGACCTATCACCGTCCAGCTTCCCTTCTCCTCCTCCGTTACCTTTTTATTCTGGCGTCTCACCACTTCGTTTCCGGTCCTGGAGAAAGGTCTCGGCCCGGCACTTTGGCTGTTTATTCACTTCCATGGATGCCGCCCGACCTGTGGAGTTCCTCTGGCAGTTGGTTTGTGTCGCTTTTAGTACTTCTGTTGTGAGTGCGAGTCAAATGTGTTATTTCCATGTTTTTGAGCCATTGATGCCTCACTGTCTTTCAATAATGAAGTTGAGTTAAAAACTCAAGATTCTTTAGTCTACAAATTTATTTGTCAGTTTCATTGCTCCGATTTGTGACTATCCCATTGACGGGTTGTATGTTATTAGTATGTTTATTAGGTTGTGGTGCGTTATAACATTGAAACTTTCAATGTGTTTGAACAGCAGCATTGTTTGTTATTCAGAGTCTTCCATACTTGCTTTGCTGTCTGGCGCGACCCTCGTACTTTTCTGGGGCTAACATTTGGGATTATGTTTGTGGTTGTAGTATACTCTATGTGGTGTGTCCGAGAGGTTACCGAGTGTGTAATCCTCCTTAACGAACTGAACAAAGCTGTAGAGGCAATGGATGAGGTTGGTAAGGATCCTCAGGGAAGGGTGAGGGACATGAAGGGTTGTAACTACAGTTGTGTCCGTCCATCCAGGGCGAACTTCGAGCAACACCGATGATCAATGGACAACATTTCGACTGCCTTCCTGAAAACAGAAGCGAAGGATGCTGGTTTCATAGACCATCAGTGTCGAATCCTTTTCAAAGTATAGAGAATGTAGCATCTCCTTCAGCTGTTCACTGAGCTCTGTCTGACTGACGAGGTGAAGAGCTCAGATGTTGCAGCATGCAGCGCAGTTCCTTGAAAAATGAAGGTATATGCAAACAACGTGGGACGTCCACTGCAGGAACCATCCTGTTCCAGACAGCCATCACCCCTTACCATTCCCATACAGGATGAAATCTGCCGAGACGCCCAGCAGTAAAACCAAGGATTTTCTGAGGTTTTCGGGGTCGCTGTAATTTTGACTACTATTTGGAGCCCGGAGTCTGCTGTGGGCTCTACTGACCACTAAATGGTTCGTGATGGTGAAAGCATTGAGCAGGACAACAACAAGGAATGGGGTCACAGTTGAAAAGACAGAACGAAGAACACACATTAATGTCCAAAATAGTGACAGAAGTAATTCTCAACTCTGCATGCAAAGGCATGTTAAAGGGAAGATATACATATATATATATATATATTGGACCATGAAGAACTTTAAGCAACTCAGTGAAGGCGCAAAGGTCAGAATCACATCCGCCGTTCTCCCGGTACAATACTTAGGGAGTAGATCCTGGAAGCAAAAGGCCTCAAATCGATCAAAGGTGAAGGCGACGGTGAACCAAACAGAGCAATCTGTGGCGGCCTGCATTAAGAAGACGTGGGTTCTACACACGCGGACGTAAAAACAGGAAGGGGAAGTCATCCGGAAAAGCCTTCGGAATTTTTATCAATATAACGTCCAGGAAAACGACCGCTATGTCAGCCGCTGACATGGCCATCAGATAGCGGATGACTGTTTTAGAGAGTCCGCACTTTCCCCGTGATAGTATGACAATCGTCGGCGCGTTCACTGTGAAAAGCAGAAGTACGGAAATTATATATCAAACTGAGAGCCTGTATGTGCCAATGTCTGTTTTATCGCCACAATATATCAGCCTCTATCATGATGTTTGGCAGCGCTTTCTTTGCACCTCCTTTTCCTTGTATAGAAAACCTATAACCAACCTCCCGCCGTATTTTCCCACTCCTTTTTGTTCTTTCCATACTGGGAAAAAGACACAGGCGGTTGAGTCTGTCTATGCCTTTTACAATCGCGCATAAGTCGATCAACTCAGCTCTCATCCTCCAAAGAGCTGAGCCCAGGCTCGCTTCAGAGCGTTCCAATCCAGAACTAATCCATTTCTGGTTCGCAGCAGCAACGTACCTAACCAGATCCACATCTCTTTTTATCCGCCACTGTGTCAACGAATAAACAATTTTAAGAATTAAACCTTCCTTTCAATTACCCATGCAGTGCCCATGAAAAGTATTCGCCTCCTTGAATGTTTTCGTTTTGTTGTGCAGCTTTGTATCACAGTGGATTTAATTTGGATTTTATTCTTAACATGATAAACCGAAAAATGTCAAAGTGACAACAAATCTCTAAAACGTGATCTAAATTAATTACAGATATAGAACCTGAGCGTGACTGGGGTAGAAGAAAGAATGTGTGGGAAGGCGAGATTGGGGTGAAAGATGAAAGGGGGAGAGATAGAGATAGGTAGAGAGAGTGATAGAGGGGAAGAGGGAGACGGAGAGAAGGAAACGGTAGAAAGCGAGTGTGGGGAGAGGGAGATTTGGGGTTAGAAAGATTGGAGATAGAAAGAACCATGGAGTGAGGTACAAGAGAGCAATGTGGAGAGAGATTGACTGGAGGGACAGTAGATAATAATGGCAGGAGAGGGACAGTATAGAGATAGAGGCAGGCTGTTGAGAGAGATTTCGAATGACTGAAAAGATCGGAAGCTGGGGGAGACCGAGACGGATGGGGTAGGGAAAGAGACCGGGCTTGGGCAGAGAGACGTGGGACAGAAAGACTGCGCGGACGTGGTAAATCTTCGATGAGGATGTGTAGGGAAGAGAGAGCCAAAACCATGAAAAATGTACCGTGAGGGTCTGGAGGGCTTTCCGTCACGCACAGCATTCCGGGACTGCAGTGGCACCATTGGAAAGTGCTGCCGAATCATCCAACCTGCCTCGGTGACTCCTTCCCCTGACCCGACTCCTGCCAAACCGCATCGGCGTTCTCCCTCCCTCATAACCTTCTTCGCCACCTCCCTGTCTCTCTCTAATCTCCAACCTCGCTCCTTGTGGATGACATTTCCGAATATAACGTTTCCAATGCTGTATGTTGCCTCAGTTTTGTGAAATTGCAGACCTCTGCGTTTTCCACTTGAGAATAGCATCTTCTCACCAATACTCCTTGGAACGATAACCCGGCTGCACAGGTCAGATGGGTATAAACGGATGACCCACAAATCAAGAAAACAACATTATGACATAATTCTATTGTTCTACAGTTTCGCACGCTTCCCTGCTAATGGATCTAAAGGCAAGCCTTTTACTTGTGCAGAGTTCCACACTGCATGATATAAAAGATTCGCCAATTAAAGTCTGGTACCGCACTTCACTTTGAGATATCTCTGCCAAATTGCTGTAGTCCAGCAGGATCCCGACAAAACGGGATTGAAACGATGGAGTAACTATGTCTCAGAGGCACATTCGAGTTCGCCACCCGTTGGGGGTTCCGTTTTGTGCCTAGAGAACCTGGCCCATCACCGGGCAGCAAGGATGGGATCGGCGGAACCAAGTAGGAGAGACAGCAGTATTGCGTGAAGTATTGTGTGAAATAAGGATCCTAGTCGCACCCAAGATGTTATCCGGTAGGTAAACAAAACCAATAGATAGAAATCAGACTGCAAGAAGTGAACAGAACGAAATTTCGTTCGTGCTTCTGCTTGCGACTGACGGTCTTTCCTTTGCAGGACCAGGTCAGTAGATTGAAGAAGGATGGGAAGTAGCAACAGTGACGTTGATCAGGAATGCGGGGAGAGTCTTCGCTGTGAAGGTAAAGAAGAAAACGAGAAAGAAGAACCCGAAAGTTGAACGAGTAACAAAATCCCTGGAAGTCCCATTGGTGCCGCTAATCTCCCTCCTGATAGGGTCTGGTTGAAAAGTGGATATGCTGCACTAGATATGTGATTCGTTTTACTAGTGGTTTGTGTGGTTGGACACAAGGACGGTGGTCCTATTGGAGTCTTTTTAGTTAAAGAAAGTCAAATAATTTAAACATGAAACTGGTAGTGGAGACGGAGATCCTACGTAGGATTATGATTTTATAATGCAGTAATGTGTTTTGATTTATGCACTTTGTTTGTTTGTGCGTAGTTCACCAGAGGATGTTCTTGCTTTCATAAGTGTTTGTCTGTTGCGTGTGCTGCTGTACCCTACACTCTGGGTCGACGAATCGTTGTCTCGTTTGTCGGTGAGCATGTGTGTAGTTAAACGAGAGTAAACTTGACTTGAGTTCAATAAATTCTGGAGGTATAAGCGATATCAACCTCCAGAACAACAACAACAACAAAAATAGACTGACTGACCAAACGATGTCCAAACAAAAGAAAGGGGATGCGTCTCAATGTCTATATCCTCACCTAGACAGCCTGAGCTCAGGCCCGAATCAGGTCTGGACAAAGTTTTAATGTTAGCAGAAGCCATACAACAAAATCAAACATCCCAAACCCGCCTGATAACGCTCAGGCAAACGAAGCAGAGGGGCAGCAGGGTGACAAATGTCAAGTCAAATAACTATCGAAGGAAAGATGAGGCCATTTCTAGGGTCGATTCCGAAACATGGAGGGGTCTCAAAACGGTACATGACTTTAATTTGCGTATTCGAACAGGAAACGAGGAGAAATAAAGAGAAGCGAATTCAGAAGTCGATTCTGTTGCATCATATCCAAATATATATATTGTAACGTTCTCCTTCGCGTGTCACGAACGCCGAATTTAACGTCGAGATAAACCAGTTAATAAGAACCAGATCGCAGTAAGATTAACCATTTACTGTTCACTCTTCACACTAACATATGGTGAAAACTGTTGATAAAATAATACAAGATTGATACAGTATTTGTTCCTTCCTTAATATCACATTTCAAGTGTAAATACTTGCAAAGGTGACTATAACTACATTACACTAAGGTGCAGTATACAGGGAGAGTTTCCCTGCTCCATTGACTACTTTAAATACACTTCCATGCAAACTATCCGCGACTCTTTAACTAACGAAAGCATAAACATTATCTACCGTCGTTACTTCTAACAGGATCGGCATTAACATCTTAGTTCAACATATCGATTATCTATTAACTTACAGCGTTGCTCTCACTGTGATTTCTCATGCCTGCAAAACAACTTCTGCTCAGGTGAGCCTCGTGGTAAGCCCCCACCCTCGCGCTAATTTCAAACCGGTATTTTCCCACAAGTCGCGGCGAAACCGGATGTGACGTCATCGCATGCCGATATATTTTACATGCAATGAATATACTTTAAACACTTCTAATTCTAACTAGAAAATACTATTGAATGAATTACTAAGCGAAAATATTATAGACTAAATAACTGTCGTAAAGACAGCACACTCCCCGCTTGACCTTCGTAAGGTCACAATGAGCAGAGTACAAAACTTAGTCTCTTAATCAGTCATTGGGTAGAAGTAGAATAACTTCTGTAACTGGCCCTTGGTAAATTTTCACATCGCCTTGGTCGGTAATCTTCAATTCGATCTTCCTGACATGTCCATCCCCGCTAGGGAATGTAGCAGTGATTCTGGCCGTTGGCCAGATTCCTGTGGGGTTCTGTCCACTTTTGTCTCTGTTGCAACAAAGGTAGATATTTTTGTCTCCAGCGAGGCCAGAACTGATTTGCCAGAGCCTGGACTTGTCTCCATTGCTTTGTGTACAAATCCTTGTCTGAGAAGTCTCCTGGTGGAGGAGGTGCTCCTGCCTTCTGCGTAAGGAGCGTTGATGGCGAAAGTATAAAGGGGTTTTCTGGGTCAGAAGACACAGGTAGGAATGATTGTGCGTTTATAATGGCTGTGACCTCTGCCATTAGGGTGCACAGTACCTCGTGGGCCAATCGGGTGCGTTGCTGCATCTCAGGTTTACTTTTCTGGGTTTTCCGTAAGGACGTGAACCGTTTGACTGCCTGCTCTTTGTTATCTGGTGAGCGCTGGCGTGGTTCTCTGAAAGGCAATGGGGCAACCCCATTATTTGCTTCATCTCTGAAGACCTTGGTGTCTTTGGGTTTTAAAGAAATGGTATCTTGAGCTGATTGTGCAAGTTTGTTTCCGTGCTCGGTTTGAATGAAAACTGACTGACCTAGCGTCTCGTCGGTTACTTTACGCTTGGTAACGTCTTGTTGTGCTTCTTTAGGGTACACCTCTGTAAGGCAGATCTCGGAACAAGAACGGCTTGACTGAGTTTGACCGCAAACTTCTGTACGGTTCGAGCTGACAATTGTTGTCCTGGAGTGAACCTCTCCCTCCCCGCCGTCCTGTTGTGGGGGTGAAGGAGCGTTGTCGGTTCTTTCATTCTTGACTTCATCACGGAGCCGTGAGGGTAAATTTCCTTCCTCGTATGGATGTGATGCGATCGTGACTCTCTGAGGTTCCTCGTAGCTGGGGAAGTTATCGAATACGTATGGAGAGGGGAGACGAGCCTGCCTGTCTATTTGATATTGTACATAGTCGCTTGTGCGTTCCAGTCTGGTCCTTTCTAAAGTAGATCTTACTTCGGTCAGATCACGCGACCCTTCAGCTTCTTCTATGTACTTTGCTTCCACCATGGCAGCTTCTTCTTCTCTTTCTAGCTGCAGCACTTGCAACTCTGTCGATATTTTTGCCATTTCCAACTGGGTTTCGGCTTCTCTGGCGGCCTCTTCTCTTTGTCTGGCAGCCTTTTCGGCTTCTCTGGCGGCCCTTTCTTTCTGGATTTCGGCTTCTCTGGCAGCCTCTTCTCTCTGGATTACGGCTTCTCTGGCAGCCTCTTCTCTTTGTCTGGCGGCCCTTTCTTTCTGGATTTCGGCTTCTCTGGCAGCCTCTTCTCTCTGGATTACGGCTTCTCTGGCAGGCTCTTCTCTTTGTCTGGCGGCCCTTTCTTTCTGGATTTCGGCTTCTCTGGCAGCCTCTTCTCTTTGTCTGGCGGCCCTTTCTTTCTGGATTTCAGCTTCTCTGGCAGCCTCTTCTCTTTGTCTGGCGGCCCTTTCTTTCTGGATTTCAGCTTCTCTGGCAGCCTTTTCTTTCTGGATTTCGGCTTCTCTGGCAGCCTCTTCTCTTTGTCTGGCGGCCCTTTCTTTCTGGATTTCAGCTTCTCTGGCAGCCTCTTCTCTTTGTCTGGCGGCCCTTTCTTTCTGGATTTCAGCTTCTCTGGCAGCCTTTTCTTTCTGGATTTCGGCTTCTCTGGCAGCCTCTTCTCTTTGTCTGGCGGCCCTTTCTTTCTGGATTTCGGCTTCTCTGGCAGCTTCCCTTTGTCTGGCGGCCCTTTCTTTCTGGATTTCGGCATCTCTGGTGGCCAGTTTCATTTTCAAAACTGCTTCTTGTCTGGCGTAACGCAATCGCACCTTGGCGGCTTCTGCCTTTCTGGCGGCCCTTTCGGCTTCTTTGGCAGCCCTTTCGGCTTCTCTGGCAGCCTTTTCGGCTTCTTTCTGGATTTCAGCTTCTCTGGCAGCCTTTTCTTTCTGGATTTCGGCTTCTCTGATGGCCATTTCTTTCTGGATTTCGGCTTCTCTGATGGCCAGTTTCATTTTCAAAACTGCTTTTTGTCTGGCGTAACGCAGTCGCACCTTGGCGGCTTCTGCCTTGGCTCTTGTCTGGGTGGACTTACTTGATGTCGGTTTACTGACCTTGTCGCTGGGCGCCATCGACTTGATCCCGGATCGAGCTGACATTGCAGCACTTGGAACAACTGATAACGCCTGGGTGGGCTTACTTGATGTCGGTTTACTGCCCTTGTCGCTGGGCGGCGTCGACTTGAAGCTGGATTGAGCTGACATTGCAGCACTTGAAACACCTGATAATGCCGCTTTTTCACTGTAACGTTCTCCTTCGCGTGTCACGAACGCCGAATTTAACGTCGAGATAAACCAGTTAATAAGAACCAGATCGCAGTAAGATTAACCATTTACTGTTCACTCTTCACATTAACATATGGTGAAAACTGTTGATAAAACAATACAAGATTGATACAGTATTTGTTCCTTCCTTAATATCACATTTCAAGTGTAAATACTTGC
This sequence comes from Hypanus sabinus, assembly GCF_030144855.1. Taxonomy (NCBI): domain Eukaryota; kingdom Metazoa; phylum Chordata; class Chondrichthyes; order Myliobatiformes; family Dasyatidae; genus Hypanus; species Hypanus sabinus. Next base: position 759,215 of record NW_026779679.1, read on the forward strand.
AAAGGTGACTATAACGACATTACACTAAGGTGCAGTATACAGGGAGAGTTTACCTGCTCCATTGACTACTTTAAATACACTTCCATGCAAACTATCCGCGACTCTTTAACTAACGAAAGCATAAACATTATCTACCGTCGTTACTTCTAACAGGATCGGCATTAACATCTTAGTTCAACATATCGATTATCTATTAACTTACAGCGTTGCTCTCACTGTGATTTCTCATGCCTGCAAAACAACTCTGCTCAGGTGAGCCTCGTGGTAAGCCCCCACCCTCGCGCTAATTTCAAACCGGTATTTTCCCACAAGTCGCGGCGAAACCGGATGTGACGTCATCGCATGCCGATATATTTTACATGCAATGAATATACTTTAAACACTTCTAATTCTAACTAGAAAATACTATTGAATGAATTACTAAGCGAAAATATTATAGACTAAATAACTGTCGTAAAGACAGCACATATATATTGGCATCACCACGGTAATTGGGCTATAGACCCCTTGTGAAGTTCGGGCTATTGGACAAATTTTTGAAATTTGTAAGCCCTTGACTGGAAATGTCCGGATGTTCTGAAATGCCGTCCGTGGAACCCACTTCGCCTGCAGGACAAAGCGCGGTTCAATTTTGCAGAGGAATAGAGGTGAAAACGATAATAATGGATGTAACGCTACCATGGGCACGTGGTTAAAGGGACAAGCTCGGCTGCCGTCGTGGGCTAGTCTGTCAGCATATTGATTTTGGAGAGGGATCCAGGTGCAGTCAAACAACAGGAGACAACATAACTGACGTCATTTCCCGTTTCCCTGACGTATGATGGAATAGACTTACAGAGCAACTCTGCGCTGCCATACACGGAATTGAAAATACACCTGGAGTAAGATGTTAACCAACGACAGCTTATCCTGACATGCAAACATCTGATGTATTTACATTGCACCTTAAGTATAATCCTTAAGTTTCACTAGAAACATTAATTATAACAAAGCGTCGAGTTAGTAGTAACTGGCGCGAGGTGCATAAATCTATTGTGCGTTCGAAAAGATATCGGTCGTGTCAACTCTTACTTCTGTCAGCCCCGGGCGAGGAAAATCACCAGTGTTGTGTACCGCTAATCGGTTGCAGGACAGACAGCAGTGAGACGGAACTGGAAATGCAACAGAGTGAGTAATGTTCCGTCAGAAAGTAGTGCAACATCATTAAAAGCAATTTTAATTCGGATTTCCAGTATCATTCTTTTATTTTTCAAACATCGGCAAACCTTCCAGATAGAACTCAGTTCGTTCGGGAGAGAAACAAAACAAATAACTTTTTGCAGTTGCTCTGGAAGTTCATTAAATTTCAGCGTGCACTTATCAGCAATAGAAATATATATTCCCGAATGAGACTTATTTTTTTCTGTAGGGAACCGGACGTGTGGTCAGAGAGAAACAGAGTATAGATGGCGAAGGAAAGAAACAGATTGTCACGAGGCCTTGGGATATGAACAGAGATAAAGGCGTGGGAGATATGCAGGGACAACGAGGGAGCAGGTCGGAGATGGAGATAGAGTTAAAAAAAAGAAAAATATACACGCTCTGTTTCAGCCCGATCATCTTCCCTCACGATGAAACTCACTAGTCTGCAATGAGATTAAATTTTGATGAGAAGTGGACGTGGGGGAAAGAGTAAACGAGGACAACGTGAAAGATATTGAGAGTAAAACACCATGAGCATCACTAAAAAGAATGAATCAGAAACAACGGAGAGAATGTAGAAATGGAGAGGATTTTACCTAACTGGACCAACCCGGATTAAATCGCTGTCAGATGTAATGGACGTTATTACAATAAAACGGGCGTGACCCGACTATAGACCCTTCATCGGGGTGAATTACTGCTGAGGTGACCACTACATATTACACGTTCGTTGAACGACACATTTCACCTGTACTGGGTAAGCAGCGAGTGAAATATATCATCACAAAATGCATGCGTATTTCCGAGCGCTCAGTTGTTACCCGTGGTTCTGCATACCGTATCGGCAAGTGGATAAATTATGAAGAAAACATGGTGTTTGACAAAACACCTGCAGAAATCAGCAAGCCGATCTACGATTTAAGGAATTTGGTTAACAGTTTCAGTGGGTGTTTCACCGCGTTCTGCAGCTCCTCTCTGAACTTGCTCTGAGTAAATACATGTGTTGGTGCAGGAGCTGAGGATCTGCAGCATCGTCGCCGTGGATACTGCGATATAAGTCGGATCCGCGTCCCTGTAACGAGGGATATTTGCCATCAGTACGTAGATATCAAAAAACCACCAGTGTTAACCACAGAAATATAAAACTACCGGTTATACTGAATAGTAAAACGACGGATTTCATTCGGTTCTCCATTTCCGGGTCCTTGTCATCCTTTCCGTCGCTGCCGGGGAGCACCATTCGGATTTTATTGGCGGAAAAAATCCGTCTAACTGTCAGAGCATTGAACAATAAAATCAGAATAAACGGGAGACAAGGAATGAAAATACGGTGAATCATCTGAGTGCGACCCACGAGGGCGACCCACGAATCTCGCTCTGGTCAAACAGCCATAGGAAACTCCGTTAACTAGCATCAACGGATCTAAAGTAAAGTAGAAAGGGATTAATTCTAAACAGCCCAGAACACTCACCGTGCCTATGACTATAACAACCGTTCATTCGATGCAATATTTTCTTTTCAACTTTTCACAACAAATGACCACAAAACTGTCATTGGTGAAGGCGACTGTCAGCCAGACAGAGATTCAGGTGCTTGCTCAAAGGAAGCAAGGGACGAACTTGTAAACGGGAGTTCAATGGAGGAAGGAAGACCAGAAGTATTTCATAAACTTCCACTTCAGCAGAGGGTCAGAGATAACGACCAGGAGATCGGCCGCTGCCATTCCCAGCAGGTTCCGTCTGAGACATTTGGAGAGACCGCGCTTACCTCGGGAGAAGATAGCAATCGCCAACTGGTTAACTGCAAAATAGAAGAAAAGAAACAGAGAAATTACTGACTAGTCAGGGTAACGGAGCAGCCGTGTGATAGAATTAGATTAGATTTTGTGGGGTTTTTTTTCTGGCTCACAGCGAGAATCCCCAGTACATAAGAAGCCATGTATTATCGGCGTGGAAGAGAACTTGCGCGAATTTTGTAATAGTGTTAAATCAAAATGAATTCGTAAGCCGACGAGAGGAGAGCTGCTTAAATTCTTCCTCGGGCGCAGTAAAGGATGGACATTCAATACAGCGTCACTGGCTCTGAACAGCACAGGAATGAAATTAAATCCACACCTGCAGTTCCCTCTACTCACATTTCGGAAATAAATGAGCTATTCGCTCTGTTCCATAACCAAGCCGCGCAATTCACAGACGATTTATACGGACGTAACAGAAGGACGGCTGGTTCTCACAGATGTAGTATAGCCCGTGTCCTCCTGTGCAGACATTTCGATTCACAATTATTCCATGATATCACATCAGGAGAGAGGAATTCAGTCAAAGGCAGCATCTCGGCTCCATTAGACCCGCTTCCAAAGCAATGGGAGTAATATTGCCAGCGAGTTCCGCCCACGGCAGAAATACGGGGACACGGCAGGTGACTGTGGAAGCACGTAGCTAGAGAAACACTTCCGAATATCAGAATTAACTCTCAGTTTCTGCCGTTTGCAGATGTGATAGCGACTTACCGGGAATTCCAACGGCTGAAATAACGGGGTAGTAAATGTCTTCTATCCGCCACATTACTGTATATCCCACTTGAGTGACGCAGTGAACGCTATTGTCCTGAATTCCACAGCTCGGCAAGACACTCTGGGCTGAATACAGCAACAAACTATGATTTATACAGGGGATCAATCTGCAGTAACGGAGTCCCACCTTTGATTCTGCTATTGAACCAACAAATTACATCACCGGTGTCTCGGGTCCAAAAGCTGTCGGCATGTAACACAAACACATTAATACTATTGGCATTAGCTCACTTAGATCCTTCTGCGTAATTTTACCAAAATGTGCAACGAGACCAGTAAGTGAGTAGTCAGCGGCTCTGCTTACAACTTTTCCACATTTGTCTTGTCAGCGGTCAGAACAGTTCCCATTTTCCAACCTGAACTTTCACTGTGGCTCTCTTCCCACAAGCATTCCGGAATCGATGTTTCCAGCATTTCCGGCACTTTTCACAGTCACGCCTGCTGTTTCCTCTGCAAGTAGAACCGGTTTCCCCTCAGTGTGGACGTGACCCAGGGACACATGAGAACCTTCCCTGTTTCTTTCTGCAGACTTTCAATTAACGTCATTGTTTTTTTTAATATATTCAGCAGATCCACTTTGGTCGGTCAGACACCAAAACCACCCCAACTCGTCCCACTATGTGCCACCAGATATGAAATATACTCGCTGTACCGACAAGCGGTGTAGTTCTTCATCAGCCCTGGACCACATCAGTGTTTACCTCATTTTGATCAGCTTCCCACTATAATGTTTATTTCCAATAACATGAAGCTCAGAGCTGTGCACGGTTCCCTCCATCGCTTAAACCATCTTCCCACATCTGTTGTGCGTGCATGCGCGCATAAATGTCCCTATTACATTTCTTCAAATGTATATGAATAGAATTTCCTGCCCGTGCTGTGGACTTTTAAACCTTAATGACGGGCAAAGCCGCTGTTGAATCCACCTGAGGAACAGTTAGATTTTGAAATATTGTAGCTGTAGGAATACAATTGGCTGTTAAGGCTGCCACTCGCTGTTTTGTGAGTTATGAGCGCAACCACCAACACGTTTGTCTCTGAGAAATACTGGCATGATTTAACAGAATATATTCTGCCATGTACAGAATCCGCTCCGTATACTGACGTTTTCAACTCCGCTCTGTCCTTAAGATATCCGTGTCGTTAGCATTCCCCTCCTAGTGGAAAGAAATGCAGGACCGCCAAATAAGGCCAGCTCTCTCTCTGTCCCCCCTCCCTTTCTTTGTGGAGTGTAAGGAGGGGGTGAGTTTCCCAGCAAGGGGGCTGGGTGGAGATGAGATCCTAGGCACCCAGGGTGCGGGGGACAGCATAAACTTCAAATAAAACTCGTCCGAAACGAAGACAGGATGTTACAGTGGTTTATTGATTTCATCGACAAATGTAAATTAAACGATTTGTGAGCTGCTGACGTGCGGGAATAAATAAGCTGGTCCCGACTCACTCACAGTCACACACAATTAACTGACCGGCGACAACCAGGGGCAGTTTGAATAATCAGTCCCGTTTCTCACTGTCACTCTGCATCACGGAGCTGATGATTATCAAATCACACTTCAGGGCCGTGTCCCAGATCACCGCAGATCCAGGGTCATTTCTGAAACCTTGCGAATTGCTTCTGGAGTGCGGAAAGATAAGGGAGGGAGTTAAAAGGGGGAGGGGGTATCGGCCAAATTGTCTCCATCTTGTGGACGGGTATATTCACACATTCAGACGTTTACAGGTACACTCTCAGTCCGGGTCTAGACTCCTGTAGAGACTCCAGTTCATTCTCCCCAGTCCCACTGAAGTTATTCACTGCCAGCCTGAAACGGATGGAAAAATAAAGATGAAAAAGAAACCAGATTATATAACCGTGTCAGTAACAGAGTACTGGGGTACCAGAAAACCCGCGGATCTGATGAAATTTTTATCACATTGAACATTAACACAGACACTCACATGATCTGCTCCAGACTCGGGTGGGTCAATATGAGCCGGCGGAGAGCGTGGACCGACTGGTCTGTGAGCGGGTTCCATCCCAGGTCCAGCTCTATCAGTGATCGGTTTGTACTGAGAGCGGAGGCGAGATCCTCAGCACCAGAATCTGTAAGTTCGACATGGTTCAGACTGGAAATGAGAGATAGATTGAGGGTGAAGGACACAGAGAGACAGGGGCAGTACAAATTTCCAGAATTTATCAGTAACACAATTACTGATCACATTAATGTTCAGTGTCAGACACCCAGTGTCTGTAAACACAATCTCCCACAGTCTGGTACTCACTTCAGTGTCTGTATTTTACACTCCGGGTTCCCAACAGCCGCAGACACCAGTTTCACTCCTGAATCTCCCAGGTCATTCCGTCCAAGACTAAACAGAAACAGACAAATTAATGAATGGGTCAGAAGGAATTTCTCTCACTCGGTTATTTCAGGAAACATTAAACCCTTCAGTAAATCACTGATCAGTGTTCCCATCACTGTCAATGTCCCTCACTGACCAGTTACAGGGGATTCACTGATGTCAGTAATTTAGTCTGTCGGTGTGACCTTGTAAACTCCTCATATTCTGTCTCATTGCGCGATGGTTAGGAAAGTGTTCCTGACCTGTGAGTGGATCGGAAGGGACAGGGTTGAAGGGGAGAAAGTCCCACAGTGAGGAAGATTTGTGAATAGAGAAATGTTGGTGGGAAATGACACCATCTGAGGAAAAGGATGGAAAGACGGGACATGAAGGAGGAAGGGGGATGTGAAAGAGAGATCCCACAGGACGAAGCAGGATGGAGAAGAGAGATTCCACAGCAGGAACGGAGTTGGGGAAGAGACATCTCACAGGAGGAAGGGGGATCGCATTTGTCACAATTCTTCACAATCATATTCACTATAGTTTTACCCAAATCCCTTTACATTGAAACAACACAATGGAACAATTTCACAGTTCAGAGTGAGAGAGAAATTAGGTTACCTCAATACCTGGAACTTGTGCAGCCAGGGTCCCAGCTGCTGGATTCCCTCACACAAAATGTGGCAGTACGACAGGTCGAGACGTTTTATTGTATCACAGAGTCTGACAACATGAGACAGGACCGCGCAGTCAACTGGGATCAGTGTCATTTCACTGAATGAAAGTTCTTCCACAGATCCCAGTGCGGTCTGAGTCAGTTCACGATTCTGAGACTCAAACAGGTAGTGAAATGTGTTCAGGAGCCTCCTTTTACCAGCTTCACTCGATGTGTTTTCACTCTGGCGTTTAACCTCCTCCTTCACCCAGTCCATCACCCGACAGGTTGTTTCATGAGGAAATGGACCCAGAAACTCCTCCAGACCCCGAGCTGTCAATGGGGAGGAGAGACCAGCAACAAAACGGAGAAATACCTCGAATCGCCCATCTGTCGTATTGTGGGCTTCAGTGAGGAATTTCAGGATATCCTCGGGATGTATAGTCAGGAATTGTGCGACTGCAGCTGTAAACTCTTGGATGGTGAGGTGTGGGAATGTGTACACCACGCACTGGGCAGAATCCTCTCTCCCCAAAAGCTCCATCAGGAACCCAGACAGGATCTGGGAAGGCTGTAGATTGTAGTTGTTGAAATCTCCATCTGTAAACACAGTTCTCTTATCGGACACTCCTCTGAAGGCCATCTGACCAACCCTGAGTAACACATCACGGGGGTTCTCAATCTCACGGCTGTGGTTTTTCAGGATGCTGTAAATATAGTAGGAATACAGTTGAGTGATGGTCTTGGGAATTTGCTGTGGGTCCCTGTCTCTTTGTGTGAAGAAAGGGCCGAGTGCAAGTGCGAGGATCCAGCAGTAGGAGGGGTTGTAGCTCATGGTATACAGGATCTCGTTCTCCTTCACGTGTTTGAAAACAGCTGCCGCCACCGTCTGATCATCAAAATGCTTCATGAAATATTCCTTCCATTGCTCACCAGCAAATCCCAGGATTTCTGCCCAGACCCTGATATCTGCCTTTTCCAATAACTGTAACGCAGTGGGGCGGGTGGTCACCAGCACCGAACACCCTGGGAGCAGCTTGCCCTGGATTAAACTGTACACAATGTCCGACACTTCACACCAGCACTCGGGATCTGGACACTGGTGCTTAGGTTCTGTATCTCTCCATTTGTCTGCAAAATAGATTCTGTGTTTGAATTCATCCAAACCATCGAATATGAACAACAATCCCTGTGGGTTCTTCCAGACATCTCTCAGGAAATTCCCAAAGTAAGGATACTGATCCAGAATCAGTTCCCTCAGGTTTGTTCTGCAGTTAATGGAGTTTAACTCCCGGAATTTGAAACTAAAGACAAACTGGAATTGTTGGAATATTTTCCCCGTGGCCCAGTCATAAACAATCTTTTGTTTTCCCAATCCCCGCGACTCCGGCCACTGCTGCTGATCTCCCAGATTTGGATTTACTTCGGGAAAAGCTGCTCTGGAATAACTGATCAGTCTGGATTTTTTCCATCTCTCCGTGGAGATGTTTCTCTCTCCAACGCTCGTGGTCTCTGCGTCTTGCCAGCAGCTCATGTTCAACCAGTCTCCGATCTCGAACAGCAGAAATGACGATGAGCTCAGCGTATCGATCAACCAGGTGGAAAACCTTCACCTTCTCCCTCACCAGGATCGTGTTGACTCTCAGTGTTTCAGTTTGTGCCCGCAGAGTCTCCATGTGTTTCTGTTGAACATCTTCAATGGGAACAGACAGTGTTCAAACTGTTAGATGTCTCAACTCAGAACTCATTATTTAAGCACACAAGAGTGAGCCCAAAGCTTTTGCATTAGTTGAATTAATCAATGAATGTCCGTACAGTAAAGTAAATTTGCATAACAGTCCCCTGACTGAACAGAGAGGCCTGGTCTGGATAAACACATGGTCATCATATTTCCATATTAACTGTGCTGTGAAGATGAGAATCTCCCCTCTCAACATCAGTGATTCAAAATGCAAAGAAGTATATTCGCTGATCAGCATCTGCTCTGTGGCTGGGTGGCTGGGGGAGAAAATGTCAATGTCTTGTTCAGGAGATTGAGACAGTCAGCATTTTGGCACAAACCACAGACAATCCACCCACCCCCCACTTCCATCATCACAGATGCTGCTCAGCTCACTGGGTTCGTCCAGAAAATGGTTCGAGACGGCAGATCTGCAGTACCGGGTCTCTTAAAGAGTCTGTGTTGTAAATGCTCAACAGATCCAAGATTGAATATACACGTGTAAAGGAGAAGGAAATAATTGTTATTCTGGCTCTGATGAAGCTCAAACTCAGATAGTGTATGCAATGGAAAACTCATGTATTTTTTTCAATCGTTCTGGTGGTGGGGTGCGGTTGTTAGTTGTGGATGTGTTGATCTGTCTTACTGCTTGAGGAAAGTAACTGATTTTGAGTCTGGTGGTCCTGCTGTGGATGATATGTAGCTTCCTCCCTCATGGGGCGGGGCAAACAGCCCATAGGCAGGATAGGGGGGATCCTTCCTAACGCTGTTGGCCCTTTTCCAGAGCAGTTCGGCAAAAACGTCCCTGATGAGAGGTGGGATGGGAGTGCCGGTGATACGTTTGGGCAGTTTTGACTACCCGTTGTCCAATTGGCCACAGTTATGCAGCATGTTGGCCTGCCCTCTGCATCACAGCTGTCGAAGGACGCGAATGTAGATGTGAGTACAGGTCAGCCAACGTCTGTGGAAACGGGAGAGACCACTGGTCTATGGCTTTAAATACACGTTTGAAAACCATGTTGTTTACAGGTCGGGAGTTAAAGAGAGCAGAGACCGAGGAATTTTGGTAGCAGCCAGCATGAAGTCTCATTACACTGTGATGTTTAAGCATTCTCCTCATTTAGATAATAGTCCACCCTATTGTTTCTCTTGCCAAAATGCATTACCATTCATTCCCCAACATTGTAATCCATTTGCGACACTCTTCCAATTCGTCGAAGTTTTGCTGCAATCGCATTGCTTCCTCAGCACTATCTGCCCCTTCGCCAATTTTTGTATCATCAACAAATGCGGTCAGTAAAGGAGCCCAGCAGAAGCAGCTGATTGGGCAACCAAGGTCAAGTGACCAAGCGGTTTTGAAAGACTGATACCAATAAATAGAGGGGTAGCTCAAGTGGAGCGGCCAGTGCAAAGCTGCCAGTAGAGGTCTGGAGCTTTGGGGCTTCGACTCATGGAGCGGCCTTGTCGAGGGTAGAGCCTTGTGAGGGAACTGCGAGTCTTTGGCTTGAGAGATTTTGGCAGTTTGACTGTGCAATCAAGTCAATTACGATTTGAATATCTTAACAGAAAGCAGTTAATTAGACAATTCAAGATTTGAATAGCTCAGAATCAGCAGAAAGCAGCTGATTGAGCAATCGAGCTCAGGTGACCAAGCAGTTTGAAAAACTCAGACAAATAAATAGAGGGGTAGCTCAAGTGGAGCGGCCAGTAAAGGAGTTGAGCTTTGCGGCTTTGACTCGGGGAGCAGCCTTGTTGAGGAAAGGGCGAGTCTTTGGTGAGGAAGCTGAGGGAGGAGACTACGCCACAGTTGGTGAGGGTGAGAGGTGGTGAAGAGATGACAGGTAAATTGGTTCAGTGTGATGCTTGCCTGATGTGGGTGGTCAGGGACACTGATGGTGTTTCCGGCTGCTACAACTGTGAAAAGCGTGTCCAGGTTCAGATCCTGAAAGACCGTGTTAGGGCACTGGAGAGGAAACTGGATGACCTCAGGTTCATCCAGGAAAAACGTGAGTTTTCTGGACAGGACCTACAGTGAAATCGTTACATCCGAAGATAACAGAGGAGAGAACGGGGGCAACGATGAGGAAGAGATGGAAGCTTGAAGTACAGGAGACCCCGGGGGATGTGCCTCTTGAAATCATGTTCACCCTCTTGGAAGCTTGGGACAGAAGACACTGCCAGTCTGAGAGGTGGACGGGTCTGCGAGTCAAAAATTGGCACTGAAGCAAAGCCAAAGAGACAGACGACTGGCAGAGCTGTGGGTTTTAGATTCTTAGACCACTGGGATCAGTTTCGGGGTAAGGATGAATTGTACAAAAGGGACGGGTTGCACCTTAGCAGTCGGGGACCAGCATTCTGGCAGGCAGGTTTGCCACTGCAACACGCATGTGTTTAAACTAGTAAGTGTGGGGAGGAGACGAACTGGAAATATAAGGATGGAGTTAAAGGGAAAGAGTGAATAAGAAAAGTTAAGAAAGACATCAGAATTTACGGGGCAGAAAGCTCAGGAGGGGATCGGAGAGTATGGCCAAGTGCAATAGGACCAATGTGACAAGAAGGGGAGTAATGGATTAAAAGTATTATATATAGATGAGCTTGAATTTCAGTTGGAAGTTGGTAAGTATGATGTTGTAGGAATAACAGAGACATGGCTGCAAGAGGACCAGGGCAGGGAAATGAATATTCAAGGATATACATCCTATCGGAAGGACAGACAGGTGGGCAGACGGGGTGGGGTGGCTCTGCTGGTGAGGAATGAAATACAGTCCCTTGCAAGGAGTGACATAGAATCAGGAGATGCAGAGTCAGTATGGGTAGAACTGAGAAATTGTAAGGGCAAAAAGACCCTAATGGGAGTTATCTACCGACCCCCAAATAGTAGCCTGGATATAGGGTGCAAGTTGAATAAAGATCTAAAATTAGCATGTTGCAAAGGTAATACTACAGTTGTAATGGGGGATTGCAACGTACAGGTAGACTGGGAAAATCAGATTGGTACTGGACCCCAAGAAAGGGAGTTGGTGGAGGGCCTCTAGATGGATTCTCAGAGCAGCTTGTGCTGGAGCCTACCAGGGAGAAGGCAATTCTGGATGTAGTGTTGTGTAATGAACCGGATTTGATAAGGGAACTCTAGGTAAAGGAGCCAATAATATGTTAAGTTTTAATCTACAATTTGAGAGGGAGCAGCAGGATCAGTGATTCTCACCGTGGCTAACAAGGGAAGTCAAGGAGAGTCTAAAATATAAGAGAGAAGAAGTATAACATAGCAAAGATGAGCGGGAAGCCAGAGCACTGGGAACATTTAAAGAACAATAAAAGATTACTAAAAAAGGCAATATGCGGAGACTATAAAGGAGGATAGTAAAAGCTTCTTTAGGTATGTGAAGAGGAAAAAGTTAGTTAAAACTAAAGTTGGGCCCTTGAAGGCAGAAACAGGTGAATTTACTAGGAAGAGTGAGCAAATGTCAGACGAGTTGAACAGATACTGTGGATCTGTCCTCACTAGGGAAGACACAGACAATCTCCCAAATATAATAGTGGCCAGAGGACATAGGATAATGGAGGGACTGAAGGAAATTCACATTATGCAGAAAAAGGTGTTGGGTAGTCTGATGGGACTGAAGGCTGATAAATCCCCAGGGCCTTATGATCTGCATCCCAGGGTACTTAAGGAGGTGGCTCTAGAAATCGTGGACGCATTGGTAATTATTTTCCAATGTTCTATAGATTCAGGATCGGTTCCTGAGAATTGGAGGATAGCTAAAGTTATCCCGCTTTTTAACAAAGAGGGGAGAGAGAAAACAGGGAATGATAGACCAGTTAGCCAGACATCAGTGGTAGGGAAGATGCTGGAGGCAATTATAAAAGATGAAATAACGGTACATGTGGATAGCAGTAACAGGATCCGAGTCAGCATGTATTTACGAAGGGGATATCATGCTTGACTGATCTTCTGAAATTTTTTGAGGATCTAACTATGAAAATGGACAAGAAAGAGCCAGTGGATGTAGTGTACCTGGACTTATAGAAAGCCTTTGATAAGGTTCCATATAGGAGATTAGTGGGCAAATTAAAACACATGGTATTGGGGGTAGGGTATTTACATGGATAGAAAATTGATTGGCAGTCAGGAAACAAAGAGCAGGGATTAATGGGTACTTTTCAAAATGGCAGACAGTGACTCGTCGGGTACCACAAGGGTTGGTGCTGGGACCGCAGCTATTTACAATATACATTACTGATTTAGATGAAGGGATTAAAAGGAACATTGGCTAATTTGCAGATGACACAAAGCTGGGTGGTAGTGTAACATATGAGGAGGATAGACTCCAACGCTTCAATCACTTAGGTTAGGCAAACTGGCCTGTAATTCCACAAACAAGAGAGAATCTGCAGATGCTGGAAATCCAAGCAACACACACAAAATGTTGGAGGGACTCAGCAGGCCAGACAGCAGCTGTGGAACAGCTGACGTTTTCTTTCGAGATCCTTCGGCAGGACGGGAGACAAAAAGCTGAGGAGTAGATTCGAAAGGTGGAGGGGGAGGGGGCGGAGGGAGAGAGAAGTGACAGGTGAAACTTGGAGGGGAGGGGATGAAGCAAAGTGTATGAAGTTGATTCTTGATAGAGACAGGAGGCCATGGAAGCAAGAAAAAGGTGGGGAGGGTCACCAGAGGGAGGCGATGGACAGGCGAGGGGATAACATGTGAGACGTACGAGGGCATGGGGAACGGTGAAGGGGGAGAGGAAGCCTTTCTGGAATCTTAAGAAATTGATATTCATGCCATCAGGTTGGACGCTGCTCAAAAGGTGTTGTTCCTCCAACCCGAGTGTGGCATTATCCTGACGGTGCAGGATGTCATGGACTGACGTATCGGAATGGGAATGGTAAGTGGAAATAAAATGGGTGGCCACTGGGAGATCACGCTTGTTCTGGCGGACACAGTGCAGACGCTCGGCACTGGTTTCATCGAGAGACAACAGACCATACCGAGATCAACTACGCCTCCCTCTTTTGCTCTCTCCAACCTCTATTTTCCTTTCTTCCACGCCTTCTGTCTCTTTTACTAACCAACTTCCTAGCTCTTTGCTCATCCCTCCCTCTCCAAATTTCACCTATCGCCTGGAATTTCTCTCTCCCCTCCCACCCCGCCTGCCAGCATTCAAATCGACTCCTCAGCGTTTTATCTCCAGTCCCATCGAATGTTCTCAGCCCGAAACGTTTACTGTACTTTCTCCATAGATGTGCTGAGTTTCTCCATCATTTTCTGTGTGATAGACTATAACTTATTTCTTTTGTCTTCATCCCTTCTTTATGCTTCTTTTTGTTACCTATTGTTAGATTTTAGAAGCTTCCAAATCAACTAGCTTTCCTCTCACTTCTGCTGGATTATATTGCGTTTCCGATTCTATTATGCAGTCCCTAGCTGCCTCATAAGGGATCATTACAATAATCTCCCTGATAAGATCTGATCTCAGTGTGTCAGGGACATGTAGGGTATCACAGAGTGCCGGGAACCTGTTAGGGACGTGTAGGGTCTCACAGTGTCTCAGGACACTTGCTAGGGATCTGTAGGGTTTCACAGAGTACTGGGAACCTGTCAGAGCTGTGTGGAGACTCACAGTGCATCAGGACCTTGCCAAGGTTCTGTGGTGTCTAAAGGCGTGTCTGGACCCTGTCAGGGGTGTTAGAGCCTTCACAATGTGTCAGAACCCTGTCAGTGGTGAGTGGTGTCTCATGGTGCGTTGGGACACTGTCTGAGGTGTGTGAGGTCCCACAGTATGTCAGGACCCTGGCATTAGTGGGTGGGGATTCACAGTTTGTCCGGACCCTGTCAGGGGTATGAGCTGTCTGACAGTGTGTCAGGATCCTGTCAGGAGTGCGTGGGTTTCTCTATGTATCAGCAACTTGCTGGGTGTCCGTGTGGTCTCACTGTGTGTCCGGACCCTGCCAGGTGTTTGTGGGGTCTCACAGTATGTCAGGACCCTGTCATTAGCGGGTGGGGATTCACAATGTGTCAGGACCCTGTCAGGGGTGTGTGTGGTCCCACAGTATGCCCGGAACCTGTCAGGGTTGTCTGGTGTCTCACTGTGTGTCAGGACCCTGCCAGGTGTTTGTGGGGTCTCACAGTATGTCCGGACCCTGTCATTAGTGGGTGGGGATTCACAATGTGTCAGGACCCTGTCAGGGGTGTGTGTGGTCCCACAGTATGCCCAGAACCTCTCAGGGTTGTCTGGTGTCTGGCTGTGTGTCAGGACCTGCCAGCGATGAGTGTGGTCTCTAAGTGTGTCAGGACCCTGTTCGCGATTTATGGGGTCTCACAGAGTTTCTGGACCCTGCCAGCGAACTGTGAGGTCTCATAATGTGAGAAGACCTTACCACAGTGTGTCATGACCGTGTCTGGGGTGTGTGGGGTCTCACAGTGTGTCAGGACCATGTCAGAAATGTGTGGGGTCTCATAGAGTGTCAGGACCGTTTCTGGGGTGTGTGGGGTCTCAGACTGTGTCAGAACCCTGTCAGAGGCTGTTTGCCGTCTCGCAGTGTTTCTGAACCCTGTCAGGGGTGTGTGGGGTCTCCATTCAAAGTGTTCGGCTGTAATTGGGAGCGTAGGAAAACATTAATTGTAGACATATTTTCTTTAGAGAATATGACAGTGGTAGAAATGGTGTTCTTCAACTGTCATGGAGAGATTCTGTTTCATGTACAGAAATGGCTGTAGGAATTTCACTGTCGTGTTTGTTCCCTCGGCAAACAACATGAGGAATAGTGAACGAAAAGGTTGTAGCGATTTACCAAACCCATGGTGCAGAGAAACTGAGGGGTTTCATTGATATGATGTGGACTGGAACAGCATTAACAGAGGTGAGTA
Source organism: Hypanus sabinus (assembly GCF_030144855.1). NCBI lineage: Eukaryota > Metazoa > Chordata > Chondrichthyes > Myliobatiformes > Dasyatidae > Hypanus > Hypanus sabinus. The sequence continues at coordinate 774,535 of NW_026779679.1, forward strand.
GTTTGTAAACATCCTGATTCATCTCACTCTGGTCCCATATTTAAATTATCATCTTTGGAATTTGTTCTTGTAATTGAGAGAGACAGTACCAGGGTTCTGGCCGAGGTTCCTTATATTTCTGTTGAGAGATTTGAATAATCAGGTAAAACATGGGCTGATGCAATATTAATAAGTTTTGTGATGTTTGTCTTTCCTAAGCTCTCTCCTCTGTTAAATGTGCAGTTGAGTGATCTAACTCAGTCTGCAGTGATGAAGCCTCACAATCTCTTGAGCCCAGGAACTGCCCCGGGCTCCTGTTTCACAGTCATGATGGGCCTATAGATGTAGTGAGCTTTCCATCCAGACGGTCGCAGTTTAACTAATTGCAATATTATTTAGAGATATTTTCAGTCATTTTCACCTTCCTTGCTGCGATCCCATAACCCTTGGTTTCTCTGTCCTAATTCCCATCTCTCACCCTTCCACAGTGTCCAGCGCACAACACCAGCAGACATGAATTTCAGCTTCTGTGGACTGAGCTGAGGAATATGTCCCCCAGTCTCACCCTCTAACACTGTAGCAGTGTTTGCACTAGGGGGTGCAGATCTGAACTCAATTCTGCTCTGTGGTACAGACCAGTTGGAATGTCACCTGATTTTCTAATTAAAGTGATGCTATTATTACTATTCTGTGACTGGAACTTCAGTGGACGCCCAACTCTAAGAAAAGATAATCTGCAGGGGGAAGTTTAGAAAACGGTTAAGAAAGAGTCTGTTCAGGAGAGGGCAGTGGCTGTCAAGAGAAGATTTTGACATCTTGTGTGAAGAAATATAAGTTTTTAATGCCATTTTCCATATCCCCCTCTCCCTTTCTCCACGTAGACTCGCAGAGGAGGAACTTGTAGGCCCTGGAGTGGTGTGAACAATTTTCCTCAAAATCGCCAGCTCTCTGCCTCTTTCCTCAAAATGACCTTTGAAAACATTCGCTCTAAGAAACATGCTTCCATGTGTCTCACTGTGTTCTCTGTCACAGTGCCCATATTTACCTGGTCAGATCCCTGTGGCTCAACAACCTAACCACCGTACGCAAATTACAACCGTTGGTGGAAACAGAGGTCAAGTTTCAACTTAATGAACTCTGCTGCAGTCCATTCTGGGCTATTGCATACCGCCCCACTACCGGAGGGATGTTGAGGCTTTAGAGAGGGATGCTGCCTGGTTCAGAGGGCATGTGCTATGATGAGAGGCTGGATGAAGTTAGATTGTTTGCTCTGGATCGTCGGAGACCGAGGGGAGCTCTGACACAGGTTGAGAACATTATGAGAGGCAGAGATAGAGTGGACAGCGATCACCAGTTTGTCGCGGTTGAAATGTCTATTACCAGAGGGAATATATTGAAGGTGAGATGCTGTAGAAGGAAGTATGATGTGAGGGAGAGCTTTTTTATTCATCAGAGAGCCGTGGCTGCATGGACCGCACTGCCCGGTAAGGTGATAGAGACAAATTATTAGAAGCTTTTAAGAGACGTTTGGGTAGACACATGGATGTAAGGAAGATGGAGGAGTATGGACATGGTGCAGGAAGGAGAGATTAGAGTTGGGTTATGCAGATTTACCTCTCAGCTGGTTCGGCACAATATTATATGACTAATGACCTATTCCTGTTTTATACTCTTCAATGTTCAATGCACGTTCACTTACCTTTCAGCTCACTGAGAACCTTGATTAAACCTTGAGCGGCATTTGATCGATGGGAGGGATCACAACCTGTTTGAATTTAAACACATTGAGGGAATGATATGTAAAATTTTAAAGTGTGCTGTATACAATCCAAATTTGAATTAATCTCTGATATTTTCTCACCATACATCTGTATTTCGTTATGTATTTTGTCCAACATTGGAACATCATTCCACATTTTCATAAAGGTTTCCCAAATCACCCTCCGGGCGTGGGAGCCTTTCTCCATCACCAGGCTCAGGAGGATTTTAGAACTGTCCGCCCGCTCTCCCTTATCAGCAAGATCAGAGATTTTCTGTGAAGAGTAACGGTGAACATATTGGGGACTGACAGATTCACACAGAGAATGAGAAGTAAATGATGTGCTGTGTAACGGGATCAGACTGAACAGTCACCCGGACGGGTGCCGATCCTGTCTGGACATGGAGTGTACACTCTGAGTGCAGAGCACAGGGAGGGACATTCACTGTGCACCTGGTCCACCAGTCAATGAGATCCTGGCTGGTGTATGACCGCTTCATTGACGTGGCTCCAATTCCATAAATAATCCCTCACCGGATTTGACGGTGTAAAGCAGAAATCATAAAATAACGATCACAGAGGAAGAAATAAAACTGGAGGATTTTATTTTATATAACAGACTGAACAGCCTCAGAGAAGTTGCAGAATTTATGATGTGATTCATCTCCTCAGTCCGCCAGTGTCTAAAATGACAGCGGATTACTGGCTGACATCTGACACCTTTCACTTCCCTTTTCCAGTAGAGGTTTTCTCAGTGATTACACGTTGCAACATGGCAATGTTCCCCGATTCACACTGTTTGCAGTTACAGATTGTAACAGAATTATCTCCACCCAGAACTGAACAGACCCAGGCTCCTGTGGCATTCACTGATGATGTCCCGGTTCTCACTGACATCCTGCCGTCACTCTGTACATTTTTCACAGATTGAAACTTCCTGTCATATTTGCAATTAATGCTGTTACTTGCTCAACTCACTCTGAACATCGAGCAGCTCCCTGCCAGTCCGCGGGTTCTTTTCACCTCTTTCCATCTCTGGTACAGATTCACATGTTCCGGATCGCATGTGGAGTATTTATTTCCCAGTTATTCTTTTATCTTATTTAATATCCGTTGAGTCAGAGATCCTACGGCCATCAGTCCAGTGATGTGGGAAAATTCAAACCCATTCCCCCTCCCACTCACCCGATGTTCCTCTCTGCTGAACTGTTTCTCAGCCTTTAACGCCAGACTCACTCCGTGAACCCGTCCTTCCATCGCCTGCTCCAACCTGTCCCGGTAGAAGTCCGTCAACTGCAGCAGCTGGAAATCGCCCCAGCTTGCCAGGAGCTCCGTGATCACTGAGCCCGGACCTGTAAAGGAAAATGAGGAGCATTAAAGAAATTACTGACCTCATACTGGACAGTAACTTCACTTTGGAACCTAAAGATCACCAAACACAATGCGAACTAAATGTATATGGGGATGGAGGAGAATAAGCAATCAACGTTTTGGGCCAAGGCCCTTCATCGGACTGGAAATGAGGGAACAGAAATTCTAGATATTGCCACATTACTTTCCATTCATTGTGGTCCTCATCCGGAATGTCAAATCTTTGTTCCTCTCCATGGATACTGCCTGACCTGCTGAGTTCTGTCAATATTTCGTGTGTCGTTTTATTGCCCAAAACTTTCAGCATCTGCAGAATGTCATTTCTTCTAGAGTAACTCGCTATTTCAATGGGCATCACAATCTGTTAGAGGAGCAGCAGCAGACGGTAATTGTACACCTTCTACGTTTGACTGTATTTCCCCAGAAATGTTAACTCTCTCTCTTATCTCTCTGATCAGTTTTCACAAACACTTTGTGAATTCCCAATATTGAATTAAATACAGACGCGGAATCAGCAGAGTATTTATAAATTAAAATAATTCGCCAACATACCCGTGAGCTTTCCCGATGTTGAAGGCACTGGAAGTCCTCGCCTGCCCGCGCATTGACCCATTGTGAGGACAAGTGTGATCAGCTTTTGTTTCTCTGTAACAAAACAAATAACAGGAGGGTCAAACATTAATTGGGGTTTACAGGAGAACACGGTTTTGTTATTAAACTGAGGCAAACACTTCCAAACATCGTGAGCCTGTCCACTGAAGCCCTGACAGGGCCTGATCCAGCTGAGCCCATCGATTTCCGCGCTCTCCATCTATTGTACACCGTGCCGGGACTTCCGGGGTCCCTACGTGCTATGTTGCACACAATTCCCTTTCCGGAGTCAATCTTGTGTCCTCGACCGGGAGTGATGTATCAATGCAATGGCAAGGCAGGTTGAGCAGACAGCGCCCACTGCTTTGGCCCTCCTACCACTGGTGGCGCTATGGTGAGTAATGGACAGCTGTTACAGCAGTGTGGGTTGAAACATTTCTGCTGATTAATGGGACATCCACTGCTCTCGTCACTGAATTATACAGATTTCTCAGTCACACCTGATTCTCACCATCTCCTTTCAGTTTTACATCCCCTGGCATTGACAAAAGTGGCAATACATGGTTTGAGTCTATATAGAATCACTCTGACATCCTTAACAATGCAATCTCACACATAGCATCATGACATCTTGTTCTGAACCACTATGTTATCTCCGGCAGAACTTTAAGACCATTATTATAATCTAAACTCGGTCAAGATTTCTTTGGACATATCACTTGGCTATTATCAGATAGTTATATGGTACCTTGTTAAGCACAATGTAGACCCGCCATACATCCGAAACAGTAAGTTGGGAAAATTCATTGTAACCTGTTGCAATATGAAGCAGACTCCTGAATTTAATATCAAACTTTCTAACCATGCCATGTACAATCATATACAAATCAATGACATGAATATCTAATTAACGAGGCCTCGACACTGACATGCACTTCCCACTCGTCACGGACATCCATTCGTTAAATCCATCTTCAGTCACCCTCAGTCATTGAACCCGGTGAGAATCCAGCTCTCCGAGAATCCCACGTGACCTATCCTTCCAGATGAGCTGTCATGCGGGATCTTTTACAGACTTTTCCAAAGTTCAGATGAATATGTTACAATCCAGCAACAACGAAAACAGCAAAAACATGGTTTTTATAACAATTAAGACATTTATTAAACACTGCTAAAAAAACAAAAAGTAATCAAACGATTAACAACCGGAAGTCAGCTGCGATATGGCAGCTCGAACACTTCTTAAAGCGAGAATCCGAAAGCAGTTCTTAAAACGATAATGCAAAAACAGTTCTCATAAGTGGTAATACGAAAGTCCAAACTTTTACCCAGTCGCTTAGGAAAGACTTCTTGAAACAATTTAAATTCTCTTTCAGGTCGTGTTACTGCTCCTCCCCGACGAAGTATGTTTTGTTCGAAGGATTCCTGATGAAGAAAATGAAACGGCTTAAAGGCACTGAGCATTCTTTGGAGAAACTTTACCCAACCCTCTATTCTTCCGACAGAACAGGAGTTATCATGGACATAGCTGACAAATTCCTTCCGAATGAGAATCAAATGGTATACAATTGATGAATATTTGACGAATATACTCTTGGTGGCTGTTAAAAAGACTCTTACTAGGAAATGGTTATCACAGGAGAGCCCACATTTAGATTCATGAATGGAAATTACAATTGGCATTTTCAAATTGGAGAATATAACAGCATATTTTAATCATTAGCTGGAACAATTTGATTCATACTGGGTAAAATGGGTTAACTACACAATGCCTCACAGGCCTGATTTTATTCTCACATATCAATGAATATGTTATTAGAAAAAATCCCTCTCTACGTGTACATAGTTTATTTTTCAATTTGCTTATTTTAGTTTCTTTCCACTGTTTTCTATAAGTGTCTACCTCAGATAAATACTATGTGGAGTTTTGTAACATATGTGATTATATGATATATTTGTACAATGTCTGAAATACATCTTATGGAAATGTCAGTTCAATGATGAATTTCAATAAAAAATAAATTTAAAAAAAAATGAAAAATGAGCAAAGTTGGAATAAGGTGATGAGTTTTTTCCAGTTTAAACTCTCCCCAGTAGCGTTAGCAAATCTCCAAAACAGGATATTGGTCCCCCTGAGATTCAAGTGCAATCCATCCTTTTTGTACAGGTCACACCTGCCCCAAGAGAAGTCTTAATGACCCAGAAATATGAATTCCTGTGCCATGCTCTAATCCCTCAGCCACGCATTTAACCTTCACCTCATTCCATTCCTATACTAACTGTATCGTGGCACAGGCAATAATACAGAGATTGCTACCTTTGTGCTACTGTCTTCCTCTTCCTTTCCCTACCCTTCTGAGCCACAGGGCCGGACAGTGCCGGAGGCACGGACACAGTTGCATCCCCAGGTAGACTCCCCCCCCCCACAAGTACTCAAACAGGAGTACTTATTGTTCAGGGGAACAGCCACAGTGGTACTCTCTAGTACCTGGCACTTCCCCTTCCCTCTCCTGTTTCCCACTTGTCTATCTCCCGTGGCCCCTGTGTGTCCAAATGCCTTTAACTCCTTTCTATCACCTCCTCTCTCCCTCACCAGACGAAAGTCATCGAGCCGCAACTCCCGTTCCCTAACGTGGTCCCTTAGGAGCTGCAGCTCCACCCACCGGGTACAGATATGGCCGTCCGGGAGGCTGGAAGACTGACGTCACCCCGACAAAGCACAGGAAACTGGTTTGATCCAGGCTGCCTATACATGGACAAGTCTACTCACGTTTCCTGGCCATCCCCGCAACTCCCATTGCCAAAGGAGCTGGCCTAATTATTCCAGCTCTGCTCATTACTCTAAACTGGAGAGTCTGCCACCGATGTCTAGTGGGTTTGCAGGTAAGGACAAGAGGGATTCTGCCAATGTTAAGTGGACGGTAAGATGGAGCGAAGGCGGATTTTCAGGAAACAGAACCGATTGGACTGAGATCAGCATCAATGATGGAGGAAGGAATACCCTCTCTATGAAGGGACATCTCTGGTGTCCCGGAAGGGGAAAACCTCATACTGGGAACAGATATGGCCGGCATAAAGGGACTGAGAAAAGGGAATATATATTTTTTCAGGAGGAATGTGGGAAGAGGTTTAGTCAAGATAACCATGCAAATCGGTTTACAAACAGGAAGTGTGAGGGTGTTTTATGAACCCTGTCATATGGCACGGGCAGTGTCTTCATCGTGTCAGCTGCCACCTGAATGCACCAGGGTGGATGGTAGAGGGTTTTGCAGAGATGGCGAATGCTGTCGGGGTCGGAGGGGTTTACGAAATGTGGAATGAAGCAGGAGTTGGAAGGGATTTTACAGTTGGCGAGGGGAGATAGGGCACTTTTCCACCACTGTGGAAATGTACTTGTAGTACTAAAATAGCATTTTTGAATGTAACAAAATGAAACCCATATTATATCGCAGTGTTTTTCTAATAATGTTCGTCCACCGTAATGCTGAGAGAACTTGAGTACCAGACAGTAGACCACAGTCCCCACAGTGTATTCCATCTCCCACTTTATTGCCTCTTCTCCAAACCTGTCCGAGTCCTTTTGCAGACACCAGTTTTACTCTAAGCTACCTGCCCGGCACCTACCTTCATATCAACTGCAAAGTTGGTAACCAAGCCTTCAATTCTCTCAACGGATCAAGGAAATCTAACATGAGAAGGATTGGTCTCAATACCGACCCCAGCAGAACGCCATTAGTTACGGGCAGCAAATATAACAGCTCACTCTTTGCCTCCCGCTAGTAAACCAATCCTCATTCATGCCAGTATCTTTCCTGTAATACCCTGATCTGTTGTATTGTTAAGGAGCCTCATGTGCAGCAACTTGTAAAAGACCATCTGAAAATTCAAACAAACAACATTTACTACTTCTCTTTTCTCTATCCTGCCTGCTATTTCATCAAAGAATTCCAACAGCTTCGTCAGGCAAGATTTCCTCTGAGGGAAACTATGCTGACGTTGGCCTACTTTATTATGCTCTTCCAAGTACATCGAAAAATCATCGTTAATGGACTCCAAGATCATCCCAACCACTAAGGTCAGTCTAAATGTCCTATGATTTCCTTTCTTCGGCCTCATTCGCTTCTTAAAGAATGGGCTGATATTTACAACTCTGTAGTCCGCCCCACCCATTCCCAAATCTAGTGATTCTTGAAAGGACATTACTCGTTCTTTAAGAAAAAGATGATGGGCGACTTCTTCACTCAGAGGAGATGAGACTGTAGAATGGGCTGCCAGAGCAAGTGGCAGGTTCGATTTCAACATGTAAAAGAATTTTGGATGGGTTCATGGTGCGAGGGGTATGGGGGAATATGGTCCCAGTGGAGGTTGCTTGAACTCGGCGGATAGACGGATTGGCACAGAATAGATTGGCAGAATGGCATTATTCTGTGCTGTAGTGCTCTCTGGCTATAATGTCTGCGCAAACTCTTCGGCTACCTCTTTCTGAAGCCTGGGGTGTTCACCATCTGTCCGGGAGACTTATCTACCTTCAGAACTTTCAGTTTCCAAAACACATTTTCTCCTTAGTAATAAAGTCTACAGTATACTCACTTCTGTCCCCGATGCTCTTGAAGTATTGGCATTTCTGTGGAAAAAAATGATGCAAAGACAAAGGAAGGAATGTAGAGTGGATTGCGGAGGAAGAAGTACAAGTTGGTAGGTCATGGGTGAACATCGGGATGGAGAGGGGTCAAGTAAAATATCTCCCCAGGATATACTTTGTACAACGAAACCAGGATTCAGCACTCCATGACAGCATGTGTAAAATTAATAAGGAGTGCATAGCACTGAAGTTAAATGAAAACACAATCCAGAAAAATGAAGAAATGGTCACTATAGAAGATCAAGTTCACCACTCATGTCCCTCCATAGGAGACCTCCCGGGATCTGAGCAGACAGGTTTCTATTAAGGATCTGCCCTGAACACTGGGTCAAAGGGGCTCAGCTGATAACTCTTGACCACGACAGCCCTTAAATTCTACGTTTTTTCACCTGGCCTGTGGGCTTTGAACCAGCCTCTTCCCTATTTGGACTCTCGCCAATTACCCACTTATCTCCTCAATAGCACTCACCCAACTGTTTCTGTTCTCGCTTATTACCCGGTCCACTTAAACCCTGCCTCGACTCATACTCTCTGCCTCTTCGTCCAGGTCCTGAACTGAGTCGTTCCAGCCTGCGATAGTGAATTTGTTGAATTCTTGTTGATAGTGACTACTGCCAACTGAAATTGTTGAATTTTGTGTTTCCGGATTCTGCCTGTTTGGAACCTGATTCTTGCCTGAAGCATCCGTAATCGTCTTCCCTCGCCGGACAGCTTTTCCCGGGTAAGACCTCCGCCTGCCATTCCGGCTACGTCCCTGCCTCCTGGTGTTGATAGACTAATAAAATCCTGGTAAAAGAACATTCATTGGTCTGTACTTGAGTCCTACCGCAACCGGCCCCGCCTGACAGTCTGATATTAACCTGCTGACTAATTCTGACACACGCATATCGTCCAGAACACCGCGCGCTTATCCGAAACTTTCTTAAGTTCTTCCAATACCACATTCATAATTTCCCAATTTTCCAGCTGTTGGCCCAATACTGAACTCACACTGACACTGCTAATCCCGTGGGTGTGGATATGGAGGCTGGGGCTGTATCTCTACTGTAGGACAGTGGTGCCGAGGTCAATAGAAATGATAACCATCTGTGTTTCAGTGTAGCCGTTGTGCTGGTAATCTGTGTCTGGGTCTTGAGTTCAGTCTGGGACTGAATCTGAATTTCTCTGTTGTCTGAAACTGTGGAACTAATGAGCTGTCGGTATCTCTGTGCTTTGTAACACACCTTGCGTGTCAGAGAGGAGCGACTGCTCCGGTGCCTCCACAGGCGGGAAAATCGGAGTTGATTGAAGTTTTCCCTGTTGGTAGGAGAAGGAAAGTCGGTCAGTGAGGGAGAGGTATGTGCCAGACGGTTGTGTGAAGCGGCCGTTGCAGCGTGTGCCACTGTCAATCTGTCGGTCTGACCCTCTGTCTTTTTCACACAGTTATAATATAGCATATGATGCTTGTCTTTCATTCATTCACTTTCATCCATCCTACGTCGATTCATTTCCCAATTTAGAGACCTATGTTTAATATTTATTATTAATATTCCCTTTGCAGATCGAAGCATTCCTTCCTTTGTGTTCTGGCTGGTCTGAGATGCCCTTATGATCCAATTACATCAGCAACATCTCCAGATTTTTTTCCCAGCACTTTGTGTGTTTGCCTTCCTCTGAGGATTTCCAGCATCTGCAAATTTTGTTATCTTTCGTACATCAGCATCGTGTTCATCCGAACACGGTCATTCTGCGTGTGTGTGCGTGCGTCCAGGATGATGTTGAAAACGAAAAACCACAGGGAGAGAAGTTTGGGTTCGGACGTGTCGTTGAACTCTATTCACAAGTGGTTAACGAGCGGAGAAAAAGTGAAATCTGTAAATGTGACTGCTTCGGGTTTTTATCAATGGAGCTCCGGCATTCTTCTCACTAGGTGAGGAACCGCGGAGGTAATGCCTAGGAATTTAGAAGTGCTTGACTCTGTCGTCCCAATATTTACACCAGAGACAATGAATGGTGTTGAATCACCATGATTGTTCAAGTGACTGTAGTCAGTCAGCGGCATAACAGTGTCTCTGGAGACTGATCATTTCTATAAATCCGGGCCGCTTTGAATACATCAGCTCAGAGTTTCCGAGGGAGCTGTGAATTCAGGAGCAACACAATTGGCAGTTTATCACGGACATGGGTTATCCAGTCCTTTTGCGGATAGGAGAAGTTTACTATCCTTTTATTTCAGCCTTTGGAATTCTCGGTAAGCTGCGGTATCGGCTGCCGTTGGTGGGAATTGAAGTTAATGCCAATGTAGTGATTGTTTCTGTCACTGGTTTCCACAACCTCATGTCCAGTGCTAGCATTCGGCAATCTAGGAATGGAAGCAAAGACAACGATTGTGGATTCTGATATCCGGATCTAAAAACAAACGGCTGTAAGAATTCAGCGAATCTGCCAACATCGGAAGACCTCAGTGGGACAGGCAGATATCTTCCAGCGGTTTCTGTTCAATAATGTGATGCTCGGGTCTCAGTGCTTCTGGTCTCGAAGCAGCTGCACTGCATTTGCAAATACTGTGTTTATACTACCGCGAAGATGATGCTAATTGATTGCCTGCTTTGGTATATGAGCGGTTGTGTGAGGTACGTGTCATGATCAAACAATCGATTAGCGGTAACGATACAGCAAATTTGAGGAGCTCACTGTTGCAGCAGGAAGATTGAGGGTTTTCAGTAAAAGTGAGCTGTATGACAGAAAGTGAAGCAGTTGCTGGACAACACAATGATGTCGTTGCAGATCAATTAACAAATCCGACGTGTAGCTTCATAACTACCAACACTGCGAAATGCATTATACTGTCCATGTAACCATAAATATCGTAAAACATATTATAATGTATCCACATCTGACACCGCTACATACATCTGACTGTGTCACCGTGCCTGCTACTGGACGTTGGATTATTCTCCCGGCTTCCCTGTCATGGATTTAGTCGGGAGCGTCAAGTATATCTGAGAGGCTGTATCAGACTAGGTTGTGACTGCTACCTCAGTCAATGTTCTGCTGTAAAGTCGGCGCGGTGGTAAATGCTGGAATAGGAAACAAACACGGGAAATGCTGGAAACACAAAACCTCAGGCAGCTTGTATAGAAAGAGTAAGACAAAGTCGTGTCGTGGGGGATCTCTGAAAACAGCTCATAAAATACACGTTAACTGCTTTCCCACATCATATTCTATTTTGTCTGGATGAGTGGTTCCGGGAATTCCTGTTTCTGTTGTGCCCTTCGGCTGTTCTGTCGCTGACAGGGAGTCACAGGGAAGTTGATGATTGTTTAATGAAAGAATCCCGCCATCGGCGTCCGAATTGATTTATTTCATTGATATCAGACGCGGATGAAGCCGATAAAAATGTTCCACACTGTACTGACTCTGAAGGTACCTAGTTTCATCTGTCTGCTGCCTCTTCATATTTTTGGTCATCAGAAAGGAATCCGAATTTACATTATTTGACTTTATTTTATTGTGTAAGCTCAGCCAGCTCTTGACCCTCTCTTCACCGTTCTACTGTTGAATGCAACAATAAAATGGGAATATTACATGATCCTCGAAAACTGCGGCAATGGGTTTTACTCAGCATTTTCTCAATTTCCTATTTCCCCTCTCTCTTCAGCGAACTTGATGGCGATTGTGATCCTGTCCCGGGATAAGTGCGGTCTCTCCAAATGTGTAATTCTCTACCTGGTGGGAATGGCAGCGGCCGATCTCCTGGTCGTTATCACGCTTCCGCTCATGATGTGGACTGCTTGGCTTTATTTTCCCCGATCATTCCTGTTCATCACTCCTGTGTGCAGTATCGCTAGATGGCTGATTCATACGAGCACTACTGCCTCTGTCTGGTTGACTGCCTCTTTCACCGTCGATCGATTTGTGGCTATTTGCTGTGAGAAGCTGAAAACAAAATATTGCACCGAGAGAACGGCGGCTGTGGTTATCGGGACAGTGAGTGTGCTGGCCTGTTTGGAGAGTGTCCCCTGGGGCTTTGTATACGAGCCTATGATAATAATTGATGGTATCCCCTGGTATTGTGTTCTTACACCGAGCTACAGAAACTCTCCGTCATGGGTGGTATTTGACATGTTTCACCGCATTTTAACATCTTGTGTCCCATTCTTTCTGATTTTATTTTTCAATATTCTGACTGTCGGGCGGATTCTGGTGGTCAGTCAAGCCCGCAGGAGGCTCCGGGCACAAAAGAGTCGAGAGAATGACAAGGACCGGGAGATGGAGAGCCGACGCAAATCCATCATTTTGCTCTTCAGCATAACGGGAAGTTTCATATTGTTGTGGGGAACACGTTTGGTATTCTGTATCTATCAGCGTATTTCAATGAGTTTTGTTTATTACTCTGTCATGAATCCCGTTTACATTATAGAAGAGACATCAGGAATGCTGCAGATTCTAAGTTCCTGCACCAACACGTGTATTTACGTCCTGACACAGAGCAAATTTCGTAAGGATCTCAAGAATGTGGTGAAATACCCAGTTAATCGGATTTTGAAACTCATTAAAACATAGAAATAAATGCTATGCAGTAGTACAATTCAGCTGTCTTCACGCTCCTATTCTGTACTCCCACTTGTAATAAACGGAATCAATGTAATGAACAGAGTTTCAAACAAAGCAGGAGAAAATCTGTCGATGATCGAAATATAGAACAACACATACAAAATCATGAAAGTTGTCGGCCCGCATAGTTGAATGTTTACTCTTTTCCAAAGTTGCCATCCATCTGCTGAATTGCTCCAGCATTTTGTGTGTGTTGCCTTACAGTTATACAACAAATATGTACAGTCGATCTCAACGGCACCACTAGACTCAGCATCCCAGTAAAAATCCGCTTTTCATTTCACCCTCGTACCGCTTAAGGTGTGCCTTGAAGCGAACCTGTCAACCCTTCTTCCCGAATCTGACAAAACAGCTTGATATGGAGTATACTTCCGTCGGTATTAACCACTCCTGCTCCCATCATTACCCGTCCTTTACCTCACACTAATTTTCTCCTCTCCCTTACCTGTATTTTATCCTTCTGTTTTCCGATTTGAACTAATTTCCAGGAACAGAATGTTAGCTTTCAAAGGGAATGTGGAGGAGCGGTGTTACGTGAAGGAGCGGTGTTAGGTGGACGAGCCGATGCTGTGAACCCAAGGACAAAAGACACAGCAGAGCGAAATGCGAACTGATATGAACTAATCCTGCACAAAGTGCTGGTGAAAGTCTTCAGCCCAGGCAGCAGACTTGTAGAGAGAGAAAAGTAAATCCAATTCTGATGAAAGGTCTCTGCCCTAAACGTCCACAGTTTACACTTGTCCACTGATGCTGCCTGGCCTGCAGAGATCCTCCAGCACTTTAGAATTCTGGAGTCTGCAGATTGTCTCCTGCTTCTGACTGGTCTACTCTTAGTCACTGTCAGCGAGATATTCGACTATACCAACGCAGAACGGACCTTGGAAAAAGAACATGGAAAGTATGTTTGAAAAGGACAGTGTGATAAAAACAGAAACTTGATAATTAATGGAAAAAAAAAGGTTCTGCTAATTTTGAATTGGCGCAACTGGGAAATTGGAGGGTTTCTCTAAACAGACACGATCAGTGATAAATTATTTAAACAATTAGAAATAAGTTGGGAATTGCGGCAGTTGGTATTCTGATTTTACATTCTTCAGAGAAAGCTAAATTGAGAAATCAATCTGAGTCCTTCAGTGGTTGGTCCATGATGTTTATTATTTTAAATCGTGAGCGGGAAATATCGAAGTAGAAACACTTAATATAAGCTTGGTTAAGACGGGTAATAAGTAGTGAGGATAATCCTGGGAATTATAAAACAGTGGCTACTGCCATAAATGGAGGCTAAACGTTTGAAGGGGATTCTTCACGACGGGTTTGACAAATAACTGGAGAAGCATAATCACAGGCAATCAACTGGCTTTGTGAGGGGAAGGTCATAACGTACGCACCTGAATCACTTTCTGAGAGAGTGACAAAACAAGTTAATGAGATGGATGATCTGTGTATGGAATTGAGTGAGGCGTTTGACGAGAACCCCCACAATAGCTCGATCCAGAACGTCGGGAGACATGGTGAGTATGGGGCTGGCAGTAGATGGGGCGTTTCCAAAAGATCTGTTCTGTAACCCTGCTTTCTCTGATATTTGTAAATGACTTGAGAGAAGAAGTGGATATGTGGGTTGGTAACTCGCAGTTTGGGGATCCACGTAGCATCCCGGTTAGAATCAGACGATTCCAGCTCGGGGCGATGGAAATCGGAGTTCACTCCTGTGTTTTTTTTTTTCCGGAAGGAATTTGTACATCCCCTGCGTGATATTTGTGGGTATTCGCACAAGGTAAACGAAAAAAAAAAAACAGAAAACAATTTAGCGATTAGGCAGGTGTAAAATTGAGGTTATTGTGCTCCGTGGTTCATTATCCTTCGCTTCATCTCTAAATGAATCAATGACAACTATGTGATAGTGTGGACAACGTAGAATTACATCACAATAAGTAGTTCATACACAATAAAATTCTAAACTGGATAACAGAGTACATATGGTAGATTTGATCACAGTGTGGAGGAACAGGAGAGTCGTGCTATGCAAGCCTAGTGATCCCCCAACATTTCCAAATAAGTTAATTTAGTGGTTTCGAAGGTTCATGGCTGAAGAGCTAGCAACTCCGGATTAGTGATCTGACGAGGGAAGAGGTGCTAAGTAAGTCCAGGTAAATGTATGGCTAACGATTTGTGCTGGAGGTCATCGTATACACACATTATTGGACTTCCTTCCAGCATTTGGTATGACTGGTGTAAGGAGCACGGGTTTTACATGTGTACTGAAAAAGATTTAATATTCTAACTGGGGAGTTTAATGCAGCTACCCTGGCATTAACTTGTGGTATGCGCATGCCTGCTGTTGTGGGGTGGGCGACGGAGTAGGAACTAGAACCACAGGTGAGCAAGTAGCATTGAATGAAAGGCAGAGACGAGGTCAAGGAACGCCAAACTGAAGATTAGACTGGACACAGTTAATTATCCAGGTGGCTCCGAGGCCGGGGTCAGTTTATGTCACAAATGGTGTGTAACACTTAAGACAGACATACTTCGAACCTGGATTAATACGTAAAGTAGTGAGACACCTATTACAGAGATATGGTTCAGAGCAGAAAATGGTTGTCCCGACAATAAAAGTTCTCACGCCCCCTAAAATTCGTTTGCAAATCGCCCTACATACACAGATCTGGCTGTCACCCAAATTCGTGTGCACTCCCAATTTAAAATTCCCACTTAAAAATGCGCACATCACTGAAATCCACTTGCACCCCCAGATCTGCGCATATTCCCATATGAACATTAAATTATCCAGACGAAGATTCACTCCAAACACAAACTGGCGACCTGAGCGTTAAATTATCCGCACGCATCCCAAGGTCCGACACAGCCAGATCCATCTGA
The DNA here is from genome assembly GCF_030144855.1 of Hypanus sabinus. Taxonomy (NCBI): domain Eukaryota; kingdom Metazoa; phylum Chordata; class Chondrichthyes; order Myliobatiformes; family Dasyatidae; genus Hypanus; species Hypanus sabinus. The sequence goes on from NW_026779679.1 coordinate 790,350, forward strand.
ACCGTCATGTACACCCACAATAACTTTGCCACTCCCATATTCGTCGACACACCTCTATATCTGCTCAATCCCCAAATAGATCCACAGCCCCATATTGGAGTACACACCCTGAATCAGCGCACGTGTGCAAATGCGTGTGCAATCCCATTTTCGAGAACTCACCTAAATCCGTGCGCATCCCCGGTTTCATGACCTCCCCAAGGATTCGTGCGCAATCCTTGATCCGGCAAACACAGCCAAATCTATATGTATTCAAAATACATGTGCACGCCCATCTTTGAAAACACACCCCGAAATCTGCGCATGTCAGCAGTTCAGTGAGCTCTCCAAACACGCGGACACACCACATATATTATATTATCCCAAAGCAAAGTCCATTTCAACCAGTTCACAAAATTGGAGCCTAGTCATTAAAAATCCACATCAAAACCAAACTTTATTCGTCTGCAAATCCTGATCCGCCAACGCACCCAAAACGCATCCCCAAGTCTGTGCACCTCACCCAAAGACATCCCACATACAAAATAGATTATTCCAGAGAAGGAATGAATTCAAACAGTTCGGAAAATGTCTGTTTCGACATTTAAAATTCCCACGCACACCAAAATGCGATTTCAACTGCAGATAGGACGACAGACAGAACTCCAATGTATGTCCCAAATTTGTGTGCACCGTCAAATTGGACAAAACTCTTCTCAATCTGTGCACATCACCAAATCCGTGCCCAACGCTCAGGTAAACACTTTTAAATCTGCACGACTCCCCAAATCCATGTGCACTCCATAATACAGTTTGCAGACACATGTTTGCCTCCAAACCCCTGAATCTGCGGATTTCCCAAATCACTGTGCACCCCATATTTTATAAGGCACCCCTATATGTGCGCATCTGCAAATCCATGAGCACACCAAAGCAGTGTGCACCTCCATATTCGCCGATGCTGCCCTAAATCTGCGCCATTCCTAATTGAGTTTCCATCCAAGCCCGCTGACACATCCACATAATCATGAGGTTAACATTTCAAACTGTTCAGAATATGACCGCCTTTTTTGATTAAGCGTGATCGTGAGCACACGATCAGAAATGCTGAGCTGATCAAGTTCACCAGTTCCCAAAGAGAACTCTGCAAGGCCAATCAGATGGTTCACTGCTGCTTGGCGATAAACCATAAAAAAATTGCATCTATAATTAGGAAACATTAAAAAAGTACAAGTACTTCATCATTATGATCATGATGAAGTAAGCTGGAGAGAGACATTTATACACACGTTCACCTCCGTAATTCAAAGAGATTGAAGGATAAGGTTGCAGGGTGACAAAACATGACAGGAGCACTTGGCACTGTAGACTGTTCCCTACCGCGAGAATAAAAGCATCTGTCCTTTTCTCACTTTCTCCAGCAGTTTAAGGGCGAAGTCCAGCCGCAACAGAACAGGGTAAGAAGATGGGCCTCGACATTAAAAATCCGCACGTAACCCAGAATGCGTGCGGAACCCCAAATTCCATGTGCACTCAACCTGCTGACAACGGCATATGCATGTTTGGTTCTGTCAGATTAAAAAACATTTTACAGTGTTAATCCCAAATCCGTGCGCGTCCGATACTGGAGAACACATCCCTAAATCTGCTCAATCGCCAGACCGATTTGTATCTACATATTCGAGAAGATACCATGGAATCTGTGCAATGTCCAATTCAGTGTGCACCCCAAACGTGCTGACACCTCTCACATTCACACCAGATATTCCCAGAGCAGGAAGCCTTTCAAACAGTTCAGAAGGCAGCTGACTGGACTTTAAAATCGGTACATAGGGGACGTCACGTGATGACGTAGGATCGAGACGCTGGAACTCAGAGCTCCCATAAAAAAATTAATAAATTAATGTTTAAGTGAAGAAAAGTCAATCAATACTTTTTTTAAGGTTACTCATAAACTACTCTGGATTGTTTTAAGCTATGCCTCATAAACAGAGGATGAAGAAAACTACTTCCACGAAGATCCCTCTTGGAACAGAATCAATGCCTACTTCTACCGAAGAACAGCGGACTCAGTTACAACACACCAATGGTGAAACGGAAAAGGAGAACGCGGCTGCATCGGCCATTTCTAAAGGAAAAGATCGAGAACTGCGCAAGCGGAAAGGAACGAGCATGCGCAAACGAGTGCACCCAGAACTACAAAACCCAGCAACGCCTGAAACCGACAGTGAAAGTGAGTCTCAGAGAGAGCCGGACGCTCTGGAAAAATCAGACGAAGATGGAGCAGAAGAAGAAGATGAAAGTTCCTCTGAAAACACAAAAAAGACTTTGAGGCAAATAATGCATAAATTAGAAAAAAATAAATGCATTAAAAGAAATTAAAGAAAAAATAACAAAAATGGAGGCTATGTTTGATAAAATGACAAAGAAACAGGTAAAAATGGAAAAGAAAATTACAGATTTGGAAGTCAAAGTGGAAGAAAAGAATGGAAGAATGAAGAGGATGGAAGATGATAATGATGCCTGGACATCAGAAAGAAAACAACTCGTGGGAAAAATTGATAAGCTCGAAAATTTTAGTAGACGCAACAATATTAAAATTGTTGGACTTAAAGAAGGTACCGAAGGAGAAGACCCAATATTTTTTTTTATCAAAAATGGATACCTTAAAAATTGGAAATGGCTGAAGAAACTTCAATTGAGTTTGAAAGGGTGCACAGAGTCTTAAGACCAAGATCTCAAGATGATCAAAATCCGCGATCAATTCTGATAAGGTGTTTAAGATACCAGGATAAAGAAAAGATTTTGAAGGCAGCTGCCCAAGGTGCCAAAAGAAGAAAAAGTCCATTGATGATAGCAGAGAAACCAGTTCTTTTTTATCCTGACATAAGTTATAACCTTTTGAAGAGAAAGAAAGAATTCAACCAAGCTAAAAAAGTTTTATGGAAAAAAGGTTATGTTTTTAATGCGTCAGCCAGCAACACTGATAATTTTTTTGGAGGAGGGAAAACGATTTTTTTTTCTGATTATCGTGAAGCGGAGGTGTTCGCACAAAAAAATCCCATCTCTTCGCTAATTAAACGTAGAGACTTTTAAATGTAATGGTTAAAGATGAAGACAGAGATAGTGCATGGAACTGATGGACATTTAAGGATAATATAAGGGAAAAAAGTAAAATTTTAGAAATAATAACTGAGAATAGTATGTTTTTTATATATATATACTTTTTATGTTGCAGGGGGGCTGAGGAGCTTTGAATCGGTTACTACGGGATTCACGTGTGTAATCATGGCGATTGCCATGACCCGTACAATAAGGGGGGTAATGTTGTGTTTTTTTTTTCTTTCACAACATTAGTAGGGGGGTATTTTGTTTTTTTCTTTACTTTGTATTTTTCTTCTATTCTTTTGCCTGGATGATTGGTGGGGACACACATAGCAACATGGAGACTTCTAAAAAGATTTCCCAGGATACAATGAAAGTTGAAAGATTAGATATTATTATAGATTGGAGTAACATAATTAAAAATAATGACTAATCTATTGAATTTTTTAAGTTTTAATGTTAATGGGCTTAATGGACCAATAAAAAGAAAAATAATTTTAACATATATTAAAAAAATGAAAATAGATATAGCTTTCTAAACAAGAAGCTCATTTAACGGATATAGAACATCAGAAATTAAAAACAGACTGGGTTGGAAATGTTATTGCAGCTTCATTTAACTCAAAGGCGAGAGGAGTTTCAATTTTGGTTAATAAACATTTACCAATTAAAATACAAAATGTATTAACTGATTCGGCAGGAAGATATTTAATTATACATTGTCAAATTTTTTCAGAACTATGGACTCTTATGAATATTTATGCACCAAATGAAAATGATGTAAAATTTATACAGGAGGTTTTTTTGAATTTGGCTAACGCACATGATGAAATATTAATAGGTGGAGATTTTAGTTTTTGTTTAGATCCAGTTTTAGATAGATCAACAAAGGCTATTACAATATCAAAAGTAGCAACATTAACTCTATCATTGATGAAAGATTTAAATTTGATTGATATATGTAGAAGAATCTATCCAAAAGAAAGGGATTATTCATTCTATTCAAATAGACATAAAACATACTCTTGGATAGATGTTTTACTATTATCAACAAATACTCACGATAGAGTGAAAAATGTGGAATATAAAGCAAGAATATTGTCTGATCACACTTCTTTAATAATGACAATGACAATGATAGATCGAGGAATCAGTTTATAGATGGAGATTTAATTCAATTCTATTAAAACGTCAAGATTTTTGTGATTTTATGAAAAAGCAGATTCAGTTCTTTTTAGATAGAAATTTACATTCAGTTGGTGATAAATTTATATTATGGGAAGCAATGAAAGCATATTTGAGAGGCCAGATAATAAGTTATACTTCTAAAATTAAGTAGGAATATATGATAGAAATAGATCAATTGGAAAAAGAGATTATAAAATTAGAAAAAGAATCTCAAAGAAATATGACAGAAGAAAAAAGAAGAAAACTTATTAATAAGAAGTTAAAATATAATACACTCCAGACATATCGAACAGAAAAAGTAATTATGAGAACTAAACAGAGATATTCTGAACTAGGTGAAAGATCACATAAAGTTCTTGCATGGCAGTTAAAAACAGATCAGATTTCCAAAGCAATAAATGCAATTCGAACAAAAGTGAATGAAATTACTTTGAATCAAAGAATGATGATGTTAAGATAGAAGAATTTTTATCACCAATAACTCTTCCAAAATTAAATACAGAAGAACAAAAGAGATTAAATACGCCTTTTACATTGAAGGAAGTTGAGGAAGCTTTGGGATCACTTCAAAGTAATAAATCTCCAGGAGAAGATAGTTTTCCACCTGAATTTTATAAAAAGTTTAAAGATTTATTAATTCCTCCTTTTATGGAGTTAATATATCGCGGAAAAAACGCATAAACTTCCAGAATCTTTTTCAACAGCAACTTTAATACTATTGCCAAAAAAAGATAGACCTTTTAAAACCAGCATCATATAGACCTATTTCTTTATTAAACACCGATTATAAAATAATAGCAAAAATCTTATCTAATAGATTATCTAAATGCTTACCAAAATTAGTGCATATGGATCAAACAGGATTTATCAAAAATAGACAATCGGCAGATAATGTAACCCGTTTATTTAGTATAATCCATTTAGCGCAAAAGAGGGAGGAAATGAGTGTGGCAGTTGCTTTAGATGCAGAGAAAGCATTTGATAGATTGGAATGGGATTTTTTATTTAAGGTATTGGAAAAATATGGATTATGAAAATCATTTATAAAATGGATTAAAACCTTAAATACTAATCCCAAAGCTAAAGTAGTGACAAATGGTTAAATTTCAACATCATTTCAGTTAACAAGATCAACTAGGCAAGGTTGCCCATTATCACCAGCATTGTTTGTGTTGGCAATAGAACCACTAGCTGAATTAATTAGAATGGATCCAGATATTAAGGGTTTCAGAGTTAATCAGGAAGAATACAAGATTAACTTCTTTGCTGATGATGTTCTACTTTATTTACAGATCCACTACATTCACTACGCAAATTATCCTATAGATTAGAAGAATATGGGAAAATATCGGGTTATAAAATAAATTGGGATAAAAGTGAAATTTTACCTCTTACTAAAGGAGATTATAATCAATGTCGATTAATAACTCAATTTAGATGGCCAGCAAATGGTATAAAATATTTAGGTATAAGAGTTGATAATGACATAACAAACTTATACAAATTAAATTATTTACCACTTTTGAAAAAAATTCAGGAAGATCTTGATAAATGGATGGCATTACCAATAACATTAGTAGGTAGAGTAAATACTATAAAAATGAATATATTCCCTAGATTACAATATTTATTTCAATCATTACCAATACAATTACCCCAGAAGTTTTTTCAAGAGTTAAACAAATATGTGAGGAAATTTCTCTGGAAAGGTAAGATGTCAAGAATATCGTTGGAAAAATTGACATGGAAATTTGATCTAGGAGGATTACAACTTCCAAATTTTTAGAATTATTATAAAGCAAATCAACAGATTTATTGCATCTTTTTTCGAGAAAGATAAACCGGCATGGGTTAGAGTAGAATCAGATAAAATAGGAGAAAACGTACCAGAAGATTTTATATACAAATGGGAATCTAAACGGATACGGAAATAGAAAGAATCTCCTATATTAAAACATTTGATTGATTTATGGAATAAGATAAATGTTGATGATGAGACAAAAAAATCTTTATTAGCAAAGAGATCTTTAATTCAAAATAGACTTATTCCTTTGACAATGGACAATCAACATTTATATAATTGGATACAAAAAGGGATTAGATATATAGCGAATTGATTTGAAGGAGGTATATTAATGTCATTTGATCAATTAAATAATACATATAAAGTATCAAATAATACTTTATATTGTTACTTTCAATTAAGGGCTTATTTAAGAGAAAAATTAGGTCAAACAATGTTATTGCCGAAACCTAATGAAATAGAAATTTTAATGCAAGAAGGAAATATTAAAAAAATTGTATCTTGTATGTATAACCTGATTCAAAAACAGGCAATTAAACAAGGAATTCATAAGTCAAGACAAAAATGGGAAAGTGATTTGAATATTAAAATTGAAGAAACAAATTGTCAAGACTATGTCTTGATAGCATGACAAATACAATAAATGTTCGGGTAAGATTAGTGCAGTATAATTTCCTACATCAATTATATATTACACCACAACAAATAAATAAATTAAATCCAAACTTATCGGATCAGTGTTTCCGATGTAACCAGCAAACTGGTACTTTTTTACATTCTACATGGTCTTGTTCTAAAATTCAACCTTTTTGGACATATTTAAGACTTTTACTGGAACAAATTACAGGAACACAATTTCCTCATAATCCAATATTACTCTTATTAGGTGATATTGAAGGGATAAAACCAAAACTCAAACTAAATAAACACCAGAATGAATTTATAAAAATTGCACTGGCGATAGCCAAAAAAGCTATTGCAGTTACTTGGAAATCGGATACATATTTAAGTATAGATTCTTGGAAGAAAGAAATTTATGGTTGCATTCCATTAGAAAAAATTACGTATAATTTAAGAGATAAATATGAAACATTTTTGAAAATTTGGAGCCCTTATATACAAAAGACAGGATTGAATCTATAAATGTTCTGAAGATGAAACAATTGGTTATTTGGGGAAAGAAATAAATATACATATTAAAGTTATTACGAATTCCATGGAGCATGTGGAGATCTTCCAACAACCAGGCAATCTTTCTTTCTTTTTTTTTTCTATAGGGCAGTTAGGGGGGAGGGGATAAGGGGAGGGGGGAAGGACATTGTTTTTCCATTATTCATTTTGTAACTACTTAAAAATGCAATAAAAAAGTTATAAAAAAAATCGGTACATAACCAAAAATTCGTGATCAAGTTGATACCCTCTGACACAAGCAACCCTGTGATTAACCCGAAATCCATGTGCATCGCCATCTTCGACAACGGACACCTATACCTGTACACATTCCCAAATCTCCGTGTGCAACTCAAAATATATGCCCATCCTCAAATAAAAGTGCATCCCAAACCGTGTGTGTGTGTGTGTGTGTGTGTGTGAACCCACTGAGAAACCCAAATGCATATTCGATTATCTCCGACGAAGAATCATTTCAAATTGTGACATAATGGCTGCCTAAAGAAGAAGAGAAATGAAATTCAAGGTCAGATGTCGACGTTCAAATGACAGTTTTGTTACTGTATCTATAAATAGAATAACTTTGAGATTCGCCACACCTTCGAATCCGCAGACACGCCAAATCAGTGAGAACACTGAGATCCGTACGCACCACCAAATCCGTGTCCACCCTCATGTCTCCGTATAACTTGAAACCCGTGGATACACCGACTTGGAAACTACATTATCCCAAAAACATTTCACGAAATGACAAAATATGCTTACACCCCCAATATCTGCCCACTGCCCGCAAATCAAATTAGTATGCACCTCAAATCCAGCGACACCTGCGTTCTGCGTGAAACAGACTCGCCTAATGTGAGGATTCAAATAGTTTACCATTTTTATCCAGAAATCTTTCCCCCCGCTTCCCAAAAAGTAAACTCCGTTATTCCTCTTCTATTTCTCCCTCCACTGTTGATTAACTAATATTCCATTTCCTATTCTGTGACAGTTCCCATTTTTCCCTACATCACTAAAGTCCTCTCTGTGTTCGCTGGTGTCAGCACTGTTCCCTCTGGTTGCGCGGGTGCGCGGCTGCGCAGTAACTGAACTGCTACCGCGATCATAGCATTTGGGGTCGTGCTGCTGGGTTTTGTATAATATCATGTTAATATAATTCTGGAATTATGGTGATAACTTTTACAAATCTTTATAATATAATGAAATATTCTGAAATTAATTGTGTTAATGAATCTAATCCATAAATATTCTGAATAATAAACGTACAAAAACCTTTAAAATGAAATATTTTAGAACGTCATCGTATTGACAGCGTCAGTGTTTCCAGTTCCAACACTGTTAATATAGTTACAGTAAAGACAGAGTGGAGGAGCGGAAGACGAACAGGAAGGGTTAAATGTGTGTCTACTATCGTAGCCACAGTCCCCGGCAATTCTACGTCTCTGAGGACCGAGCACCTGAGTGGAGTGAAGTGGGAAGTGGTTCAGTGCGCTGGATCTGAGGAGCGGGGATTACCAGGTCCCCATGAGTGATGCGAGCAGGAGAAACGGCGTTCATATTTCTAAAACCACAAAATACATGCAGAACTCAGCAGGCCAGACAGCATCTATGGGAGGAGGTAATGACAACGTTTCGGACCGAAACTCTTCATTCATATGTCTTACAGTTCGAAATAGTGCCACAGGTCATATCCGGACACACGGCTACTCTCCAGCGTGTCATGGGTAATCGGTAGGGGATATATACTTGCGGGTGATATTGGTCTACCTGGACATAGTGTTCGGCTCCACCTTGGAGGAACATGAAGCGAGCCTGATGAATGTGTTTGGCCCTTGAAAGCTGGAGGATTATAACTTCCCCTGGTCAAGTGTCAATACTGCAACACGTCTGTCAACCGTGTTAGTTACACAGTCTCACGGGATGAAATCGCCACGATCCCTCAAAGATAGAGCCGGTAGCCACATGGCCGAGGCCTCAGAATGTGAGCGTCCTCCGCTCCTTCCCTGGATTCTGTGGGTAAAATCGGTGTTCCTGAAGGACTATTCAAAAATGGGTCACCATTTGAATAAGCTTCTGTGTGGTAACCCTCCCTTGGGAAAGAAAAGGAGGAGGACGGAAGAAGAAAGTAGAGGTTATCATAGTGCTTTGGAACCATTTGAAGGAAAATGGGATGCAATACCTGAATAGGCGTTTCAGTTGCTGAAGGAGCTGCTGACGGAAGCGCTTGTATTAGTTGTTCCTCAGACTCCCAATTGCCTTATATATTGCAGCCAGACGCCAGCAAAGAGGGCTTACGTGGCATTCTACATCAGGATCAAGGCACAGGGTTGCGAGCTATTGTTTTTGCCAGCCAGAGTCTGTCTATCCAAGCGGTATTGCCCCACGAAATAACTGGAGTTTCTGACATTGATTTGGGATCCAGTGGGTAATTTAAGTACCTCGTAGGAGGTGATGTTGGATAAAAATCCATTGACATATTCCTGACGTCGGAGAAATTGGATGCAACTGGTGGCATTGTCTACTCATAATTTTCCATTGGTACCGGCCGCGGAGCCGGAGCATTGATGCGGAGGCTTTGTTCGGACATGCGCATGAAGGTTGGTAATGGACAGAGAGTGGGAGAGTGTTCCTGCCCCTGGAGTTCAAGCAATGTGCCAGTTAACCATCACGGTGAAATCAGTGGCGAGGCAAGTGCAGGATCGAGTGATGGAACATTTGGGATGTTCTGTTTGCGCCATTTCGCAAGCTTACATGCCCGCAAGTTGGAGATCGTTTAGACGGAAAAATGGTGTCAACATATTGGGTGTTTGGGCGTGAAGCAAGGTTGCCAGCTGACCTTTAGTTTGGGTCTGTCGCGGAAGGTTTTCCACAGAACACTTATATGTGTCTGTGTCTGATATAAGGAGGGAATTGCAAAAGTTGCATGAACTAGCAGGTGTCCATACAACCAAACAAACTTAAGGATATAAGATATAACCATTTCGTTAGGTTCGCCAAAGTGATGTGTCCAGACAGAGTTCTCATTAGGAATTTGGGGCTACCTGTGAAATATAATTTGTCCGGCCGCTTGGTGGCTACGCTTAACGTAGTGGAGAGTCAGATGTCTAAAGTTACAGTTTTCCGGGTGAAGCCACAGGATGACAATCGATCTGCCAAGAAGTTCTGTCGGAACCACCGTATGCTCCTGGGTCAAGAGGTACGTGTTGATCCAGAGCCCGGCAAGCGGGAGGACAGAAGGACAAGCAGTGGAGAGGTTTTGAAGAAACATCTTCTCTGAATGTGGTATAGATCAGACGATAAGTAAATGGGGATGTAGTATGCGTCACCATTTGCAACTCCACAATCATTGAGAAAAAGCTTCCCAAGCCTCCCCACACTGATGCAAATGAAATGGGTTGAACTAGGAGTGGTGAGGCAGGTTTGCGGCTGGGAAATGTCAGGAGACTGCGATCTAAAGGTCGTGATAATGAAACCCGAGCTTAGCCAAGTGACAAGAGGACTTTTCACTCTGTTGTCGGAAGGCACGAGAAATTTACGGAAAATTACGGAAGGCACGAGAAAGGACTTCCCCATGTAGGCAGGAATGATGTCAGGGAGAGGCTGATGTTGAAGAAGTAGATCATAGGGTAAGGAGGTCTCAAACAGTCTGGAAACTCCTCCCCCCATGTGCTGGCCAGTGTCGCACAGTGGGAGCAATGACCTGCGAATATACCCCGAATGAGAGATGACACTACCATTTAAAAATTGATTGGAGGTTACTTCATCATGAAGTTCCTTTATACACTGTGTTATTAATGAGTCGATCATACGTTATTTCACAGTCATGGACAGAACTGCTTTTGGTGGGGAAGAGTATAAGGGTCTGGTAAAGGTTTCACTGTTTGAGTTATTGTTAGAGATTAGGGGTGCTCAGGAATGTGGGCCATCCAATCAGGAAGGCTGGGGAGAAGGTGTTGTTTGTGCTGATCTCCGGGGAGAAGACTTTGTCTTTAATCGCCGGGAGAGGACGAAAGGGAAAACTGGAGAGAACAAGTCGTAGTATTTGATCCGGAGGGGACTGTGATTCGATGGACCCAACGTGGTGGAGTCTGCTGGAAATCGATGACTTCGAGTTTTGGAGGTTTTGTGCATCAACCTGTGCAAATTAGGTATAGTTTCTACTCATAAATAAACTTTTTTGAATTGTAAGCCGTTTGCAATATGTTCTTTCCAGTGATGAGCTGTAACAAAGCAGCAAAACACACAGCATTCAGAGCAATGCTGAGGCTTGGGTGGGCGAGACATCCGGATCACACTAACCGGCGGGACCGAGTGTCTATGTGACAGACGTGCGAGGTTGGACTGCCAGTGATGGCGAAGGAGCTGTTTCCTGAGACACCCGGGAAGAAAGTGGTTTTCAGAATCAATCTTCAGACTCGGCTCGACCCCAACTCAATCGACCCGCGAAATCAGTATGAAAACCCATATCTGTGATCGTCCCTGACGACATTCTGCATAGATCCCCAAAACTATATACACACGCAAAGGCACTGAAATCTCCAACTCCAGCGACCTTCCCCCAAATCAGTGTGAAAACCCATATCTGGATCGTCCCTGACGACATTCTGCATAGATCCCCAAAACTGTATACACACGCAAAGGCGCTGGGATCTCCACATGCTCGTTCCATTATGCGAGCGAAAAATAATAATAGTCTCAAGTAGTTCACAAAATAGCTGCCTCCTCGCTAAAGAAATATCAAGACCATAGTTCAGTTTAAAGTGCAATTATATATCTATAAGTGAAACAATTTTGAGATTCGTCACGCCTCTAAAACCACCAAAACTCTGCATATTCCTGCGCAGCCACATATTCGACGACACACCGATAAATCAGGGAACATCCCTAAATACTTGTGCATTCAAACTCCGCGTACACCACCAAACCTGCACAAACCCACATATGCGTATTTCATTATCTCAGAGAATGTGTCATTTCACCAATTTCACGAAATTTCTGTCTCCATCTTAGAGATATATCAAGAACAAATTACAGTATAAACCCATCAATTATGAAAATATCTTTAAATGGTAATTTTGAGATTCGTCACAACCCCAAATCTGTGTGCATAGATATGCACCAAATAAATCCCTAAATCTGCGCACACACTCTCACACCCGAGCGCACCCGAGGCGCCAATATTCACTGTAACACTCCATGATCTGCCGACATCGCTAAATCCATATGAACCCTTAATCCCTGCACATCCCCATACCTGCTGACAGCTCACATTCACATCTGTCTGGACCCCCAATTCCGTCTGCACTTCCATATTCGCCGTCACGCTCCGTGAATCTGCGATCATCCGCAAATCGCTGTGAACCCGCAAATGAGCTGGCACCCGCATTTGCACATTTCGTTATCCCAGAGAAGAATAATTTTAAATAGCTCACAAAATAGCTGCCTCCGTCCGAAAGAAATCGCAAGAACAAATTTTAAAGTTTAATGTGCGCTTATTATTAAAGTATCGATAATTGAAACAGTTTTGAGATTCGTCACAACACCAAATCCAACGGCCTACACGAAGCCATGTGTACTCATATACGCCGAAACGCCACTATATCTGCACATATCCTCAAATCCGCACGCACCGTCAAATCCATAAGCAGCACCAAAAGCGCTGACCTTTCCTCATGCACACGATAAAGCTAGTACAAGAATCCTTTCAAAAAGTTCTGAAAATAAATATATCCACATTTATAATACAGCAAGAAAAAAAAATCAAGATTCAACGTGCATTTATTCCACGCAAAGGATGGCAATTTCCTCACATCCCCGAAAATTGTTTGAAACTGCAGATCCGCCGACTCATCCGCATATGGATTTAACTGCAAATCGTGTGTAACGCCATTTTCCAGAGCACGCCCCTAAAACTGCCAGCATCCCCACATCCATGTACACCCACTAACTACTTGCGCACTCCCATATTTCTCGCATACCCCTAATTCAGTGCACAGCCACATATTGGAGAACACCGAAATCCCGAAATCCATGTGAACCCCTAAACCCCAAACACAGCGAAAAATCTGCACAATCTCTAAATCAGTGCGCACCCCAAACCAGCTGACACTCCGACATGCCAGAGGATCCTAGAGCAGAAATCATTTCAACAATCTATAAATACTTGTCTCCTCCAGAGAATAACAAGAAAATGGCTGCAAGTTCAAGTTGTATTGATTTTGACAGTTAACTATAAATTAAACAACTTGGAGATACGACACAAAGCCAAAACCGTAGACTCCACAACTCTCTGAAAACCGCGAAGCCGGTAAACAACCCAACATTGGGCTACACACTCCTAAATCAGTGAGCTTCCCGAAATCAGTGTGAGTCTCTATATTGGCGGACACATCCGACAACCTGTTCCCAAGTCAGTGTTCATCCTCATATTTACTGCTTCGCCTGAAGAGGGCGCAATCTCCAAAGCAGTGTGCACCCAAACACGCTCACACTCTAAGAATATTGGATTATCTCAAAGCAGGAATCAGTTCATTACTGTTCAGAAAATGGTCGTCTCGGCATTTCAAAATCCGCAACCACTCCAAAATTTGTTTGCAACTCCCGATCGGCCGACACACCCAAATCTGGATCTAATCCCAAATGGGTGCGCACCCCCATGTTCTGGAACACGGCCCTAGAACAGTGGACATCCCCAAATCCTTGTGCACCTCCAAATCCGTCGCACCACAAAATCTACCGACACCCCCAAATCTGTGTGCAACCGCAAATATGCGCACATTCCAAATAGGTGACCATCCGCAAATCCAGGTGCACTGCAAAACCGCCGGCGCCGCCATATGCACAGTGTTTATCCCAGACAGAAAACAGCAAGAATACTGTTGAAATTTCACAGGTAATGGAACAAACTTGAGAGATGTCACAAACAAACCCGCAGGCAATACATTTTGTGCGAACCCCGAAATCAATCCTGTGCACCCCAAACGTGCTTACACCCACATAAGCACATCAGAGTGCCCCAGAATCTGAAACAGTTTAGTGCCTCGAGTGCTGTTGTTGAAAGTTCAACGTGCGCAGATTATGAAAGTACTGAATCACTAAATGAAAAAAGCTTGAGACACGCCATGAAACCAAATCTGCAGTATCTGCACCTCTGTCAGAACCCCGAAATCCCCCACCACCATTAATGCAAACTCCCCATTAATGTTTCAACATTCAAATCCGAAATTCCAGGTCGGCCGACACAACGTTATATCAATGGACATCCACGTATCAGTGTGCACCTCCATATTGGCGAACACATCATTAAATCTGAGAGAAGGAATCATTTCAAACAGTTCAGAAAAATGACTGTGTCAACATTAAAAATCCCCACGCCCACCAACAATCGTTTGCAACTCCAAATCCGCCTACGCGCCCAAATCTGGTTTTAACTCCAAACCGCGTGTACTGAAAATCCCAGCACCGACCCCTAAATCAATTATACATCTCCAAATCCATATATTTGACGACACACCACTAAGTCTGCTCAGTCCCTAGCTCAGTGCGAAGACGCCTATTTGTAAACGGTGCCCATCCCGAAATCCATGTGAATCCCTAAAACTCAGTGCACCCCGTATTTGCCGCCACATCCCACAAATCAGAATATTCGCCAAAATAATTGCGCACTCCAATCACGCTGTCACCTCCACATGCACATTGGAGAACATCAGAGCAAGAATCATTTTTCACAAAGTTCCTGCCTCCACCATAGAGTAACAAGAATATTGGTGAAAGTACAAATTGCATTGATTACGTCAGTATCTATAAGTGCAACAACTTTCAGATGACCAAATCCGCAGTCTCCACAAGTCTATGACAAACCGAAACCGATAAACAACCCCATATTGGGATACACATCTCTAAATTAATAAGAATCTGCAAATTAGTGTGGACCTCTATATTGGCGATCACATCACTAAATCTCTTCTCATCTCCAAGTCAGTGTTCATCCCCAAATTTACTGACATTAAAAGGGCGTAATCACTAAAGCAGTGTGCAATCAAAACACGCTCACACTCACACATACATAATAGATTGTCTCAGAGCAGGAAACAGTTCTACACAAAATGGTTGTCTCGGCTTTAAAAAATCCGCAGGCACCCCAAAATTAGTTTGCAACTCCGGGTCGGCGGAAACACACATATCTGGATCTAATCCCAAATGGGTGCGCACCCCCATGTTCCTGAACACCCCTAAAACCGTGTAAATCCCCAAATCCGATTGCAACCCAAATCCAAGTGTACCCGCAAATCTGCGCACACCCAGTGGCGTATCTATGGTATGGCAGGTATGGTACGTGCCTTGGGCTGCACCTGAAGGGGGCCCCACTGAGAAGTTTTGTTAAAGTCAGACAAGCCATCCTCGGATAGTGCAAAAATAGTTTTCTTCAGATGTCTTTGAGTATCATGAGTGAGAAGCACTAGGGTGGCCTTATTTCAAAACATCTGGAACTGAAGGACGGAAGAGACGAAAGTTCGAGGCCGGGGAAACCAAGAAGTCGATCAAGTTCTTCGTGCCCTTCTTTGAAAATCCCGGAACACGTTCAATGGAGTCGCCTGCACCTGCTATAAGTTTGTTAGAATCCAAAGGTGGATCAAGTACAAATGTGTCACAAGTCGAGTAGGAATTCAGGTCCGATTAATCCAAGTCTGACGAGATTAAGAGTGTGGCTGCCACAGCGAACGTAGACATGACAGTGGGGGAAGACTAACGGTGGTGGTGTTGGTGATGTTGAGCTTATGGACGAGGTTTTACCAGACGAGATTGAATCTGACAACACTGAACCTAGTGAACTGGATGGTGTCAAAGAGCCTCGGATCAGAAGTGATAGAAAGGCTCGACATTGGACTTCTGAAGTTCGACAAGGATACAGAAAAAACAATTTTACCTTGTTGCGTTGAGAACAGAAATAATAAAGCTTGGTTCCAAATATTTCCAGAACAGTGAGGGACTTTCCAACCAACAAATAAACGCTCAATGAGCAAAACTTGGTTCAAAAGAAAATTGGGAAATGGTCGTGGTGAGGATGTAACTCGCTCATGGCTGGACTATACTCCTTCCAAAAAGTCTCCATTTTGTATCTGTTGTCTTCTCTATTCCCGTTCAGTCCATCAATCCTCGATGGAGCAGGAAAGTGGATTAAACCAGTGGAAGGAACCTGAAAGGACTAGTGTTCATGAAAATGCCAAGAATCGTCGGGAATGCTTCACACAGTGGAAAGAAATAGAGAGAAATTTAGCTGGAAACAGAGGAGTTACTGACACAGTATTTCAAAAGCAGAAGTGGCATGATATCTTGACGAGAAATCTTCACTGCATATACTTCTTCGCGACACAGAACCTGGCTTTGCGAGGGCGCAGGGAGTCACTTCAGCAAGACGATGACTCCAATGTGGGAAGTTTATTTGGCTTACTGAAACTACTGGCCATCTTTGACCCTGTCATAAAGGAGCACCTCACTCATTTGGAAAGTCATCCTGGATCCATGTCCCATCTTTCACAGGGTGCCCAGAACGAATTACTCCTCATTATGGCATCCACTGTTCGCCAGAGTTTACAGAGAAGCATTCATAAAGCCAAGTACTGTGCTCTCACTCCACTCGACTCCCGATCGGGCTCACCAGGAGCAGGTGTCAGAAGTGGTGAGAGATGTGGAATTCATTTTCAGAAGAAAACAGTCCGTCTTAGCGTGTCCGTCCTTGGTTTTATCCAAATAAGTCAAAAGGATGCTGAGAGCTTGGTTAAAGACATCTCGAAAAAGTTAGAGAAAGTCGAAACGGAGCTACAAGTTTGTCGGTCACAGTGCTATGGCAACGCTTCTGTGATGGCTGGACACGGAAGTGGTGTTCATCAAAGAATAAGTGAGAAAAACAATCTGGCAGTGTTTGTGAATTGCAACAATCACCCACTCAACTTGGGGTGTTCATGCAGCCAAGCAGGATACAACTTGGAATCATCGAAGCTCTCTACGTGTTATTCTCACATTTAACACAGGGCTGGGGAAAAAAAAAATCTCAAAACCGCCGTGCCTGTGGTTGTTAAGATGGAGTCCGAAACCAAGTGGGTGGCAAGTACAGAAGAAGGGAAGCCCATCAACAAGTTGAGGAGATATTTCAAGTTCTCCAGGACATGATAAACAACGAAAACGAGACCAGTGAAACAGGAAGTGACGCAAGTCAGCTGCACAACTGCATGTTTAGTTCCGATTTTCTGAATTTGCTAGGATTTTGGAAAAAAGTACTCATTCGGATTGACCGTATTCAAAAGACGCTGCAAGATCCTAGACTGAACGTCCATAATGCTTCCCTGGATTTGAAAGCCCTCCGGTATCGTTTTTATGATGAAAGAGAAGTGTTGGTCAGTGAGTTACTAGAAGAATGGAATATTGAAGTTGAAAGATGTCAGAGATGAAGAAACGAATGGCTGATGAGAACTCGAGAGACACGGGGTTAACAGCTAAGAGGAAATGGAAAGAGTCATGAAAGGAACACCCGACCGTATTCACAGAGAAATGGACGAATTCGCTCGGCTGCACGAGACTGACGCTAAGTTTGGGTTCCTTCTCGACGTCAAGGGACTGGGTTCCAGCGCCGAGAGTAATGACCTAAAGAAGAAGTGCTAAAGTTGGGCGAATTGTACAGCTCAGATGTTGATGGGCAGCAGCTATTTGAAGAAGTTTTGGTTTGCAGAATGTTGCTATCAAGGCGGGTCAACATGAAGACATCAAGACCTTAAAAGCTTACTGAATTTATTGTTCACTATGGAGATGAGCGCGTCTTTGCCAACCTTCGCATTGTTATTGAGTTAATGCTAACCATCGCAGTTTCTGTCGCCAGCTGTCAGAGATCATTCAGCATATTAAAACTAATACTTTCTTATTTGAGAATCTCCAGACTCTGTGATCTTGCTCTGCTGAGTGTAGAGAGAGAACAAACTGAAAAAAAAACAACAACTGACTTTGATCACATCATTGACCATTTTGCATCAGGGAAAGCAAGGAAGGTGCAGTTATAATGTTCATGTAGTGCCATAATTTGTTAATTATAAGATTAACGAGCCTGACGTATTTGTGAGTTGATATTATGGTAAAGTTGACTAAAAGATTGGTATTATGTGTTTGGAGAGGGACTCAATTTCAGTGCTTGCCATAGGCGATATTTTCTGTAGATACACCCGTGGTTGGTGGGTGGTGAGGAGACAATTTTTGAAACAGATGAGCAACTATCGACGGAGGGCTGGGATCTGCCGGACCTGAAACCATATGGCTGACTCCACACAGTTCCACGTGAGCTTCAATAAATACACTGCACAGATATCGCAAAAGTACCTAACTCTTGCCCCAGCGCTAGAGCGAGGAACACGGAAAAATTAATGTGACCCACAGGCACCCCTTGTTCCACGCATCACAATGTTTCCTGTGCAAGATGAACCTGAACATCGTACTTCATCAATTCTCAATTATCATCACGCTTGTCTCCTATCCACGGAGTGAAAGACCTTCCATTTTCCACACCTGGAGTGACAGATCACTCTATGTCGATCCAGCTCAATGGGTGAAATGCTCTTCTCTTGTACCCGATCGTTCATTTCATTGTGTCACCGGCCAGGTGGTAAGCAAGCTGACTGACCAGAGTTTGTCGTTCGCAAAAATCTACCGAACTAATTGTAAAACCAATCGTACCCCAGGGAAAGTCGGCTCCCATGGCAAAGCTGATTGGTCCTGCATAGTTGCACCTCGTGGTTTATTCACGGTCGTTGGAACATAGACAACACTCTACAAGGTCTGGGTCCACCCGTTTATTTATAGAAAAATATTCTTTTGTTAAACATGTACATTAAATCAACGAAGAACATCGGAACTACCAAAACTAATTAACACGATTAATTTAAAATAATCCAATCCTGGACAAGGATACAATTATCCTTGGTTTGTCTACTGTCCCGGAACAACTCCATAATATCAATGGTCGTTTAGGTCTGTGTGGTCCCGCAGGAAAGAGAGATTCGAGAGTTCGAGCGACAGTGCAGTGAATCTATTTACTAACGTTATTAACAGAAGCGTCAGGGACTTATGTTGGGATCATAAGTGAAGTCACTGGACGATAGCTGGCCGGACCCCACCTGCTGATAACCGCAGTTATGTGTACATATCAGGAACAACAGGGAGATAGATAATCCGAAGATGCAGCGTGTCCCGGAAGGTAATTCACCGGCTCTCTCTCAATATCCAGATGCACAGCAGCAAGCTCATTTTATCATTAACATCATCCGAAAAAATAAACGCCTGCCCCTGCGGCGGATGTCCAAAAAGAGTCCGTCCGCTAACATGCGCAGTACAGTGAATTCCAGTGGGAACTGCTCCCGTGATGTTTAAGCATCGAAACGACGCGGAATAGATTCACAATGATGTAATTGGAACTTGGAGTTTGGGGTAAGCGGGAAATACAATTGTCCTGAACTTTTTTTGCTCTGTGATAGCGGCTGAAATGTGAATATATAAAGATATAAAGCGTAGATAGCATTTTTCCAACCGAGTGGATTCTAGAAATCGTGGCAAAACGTTTATGCGAGAAGGGAAGTTTTAAAGAGGTTCCTGAGTAACACAATTTTCATTGTGCTAGCACAGGAAACGAGATGACAGTAAAAATAGTTGAGGCAGATATAATTGGAATGTCTCGTGGACATTTGGACAAGATCATGTTATGAAAGCATTGGAATGATTGTTGTCTAAACACAGGCAAATGGGAGCGGCTCAGGAAGGCCCCGGTCCGGCAGGTTCAATCCTTCATGACAATGAGCTGCGAATAAATCAGGCAGACACTTCGACAGGTTTGAACGTCAATGAAGCTTCTGGAAGAGAAAAGCGAGATTGCTTTGCTTCAGTAGCCTTTAGACCAGCTGAGAAACAGCTTCTCGTTTTCCTTGTTAATAAGCTGAATAAATCTGTTTTTACACAAACCCTGCAATGTAGGGATGGATGGGATTCCTGGGCGAACTGTGGAGAGTTGGTGACAGTATCGCCTGCCTAAAATATGAACCACATTCAGATTTAATCAAAAAAGTGAGTGTGCGTCATCTGTACATGACTTAAGAAAATCAATGTGAGGAATAATGCATCGTGTGCTTATTTATTAGTTTTCACAGAAGGTACTCAAATATTTAGGTGTTAATCTCTGACTTCTGTAAGGGCTAATTTCCATAAACTGGCAAATTGCGGGTAATCTCAAATATAATGTGTAGAGGATCGAGAATGGAAGATTGTCTTCTACAGGCAATGGATGGCGTGGTCAATTGAGTAGGTTTTGAGACAGCTAAGTGGTACTGCCGATCACGAAGCAAATACAACAACACAACGTAAGCTGAAATAACACAGGTAATTTATTTCATAAATTTGTATTCTTCTACTAATTACTGCCAAAGAATATTTTCGATTCGCAAGTCCTGCTGGGGATTTTAGAGGCGGTTGTGCTTTATTTGAAAAGTTTTTGCCCATCTTTTTCGCTGTTTCAGATGATACAGCTTGGCTGATCGGGAAATATGGAATAGGAATGTTATTAACCATCGCTCTCTGCTGCATAACAGTGATCCAGTACAGGGTACAGATAGTTTCGTTACCTTAGCATAGAAATTACGCTTGTCCTAATTCCTGATTGTGTTCCATCCGGCCCATTCCACACACTCATTCATTTTATTTCTACGTTGAGCTAATTCTTATCAGATACAAATGAGACAGTTTCAGTTACCAGCATCGGGATGTTTTAAATGAGAATTTCTATCTTATTTTCAAACTAAAAACGCAGATCTTTTACAAAATGTTGCCTGTTGTAAGATGTGTGCGAGCTGGAACTGAATTCTAATTGGGGGAGGGAGCATTAGATGATCTTGAATTTGTCTTGCTCAATGCCCGCAGAAACGTCCAAAGAGGCAATGTCAACGTCATCAACTCTGCCCTGCAGTTAGGTTCGGTCGCTGCATAAATACACGTGTCTGTACAGGAACTCATGTTCGTGAGCAGAGTCCCGGTTTGAGCAGCAATATATCGGGCAGAGTAATAGTCGCGATCAGAAAACATGGTTGGAGTGGCGATAAAATAGGTCACTGACGACAGCAGCCAAAATAGCATGAAGCTGCCCGATACACTGAACTGTAATATGATGCCTTTTCTTCTGTTCTCCATTTCCGTGTCACGTTCAGTCTTACGCTTACGGGTTCGGAAGCCCCTCCGGGATTTGCTGGTCACCAAGATATGCCTGGCCGTCATCCTATTAAATATAAATACTAACCCAAATGCTCACAACAGGTTTTGAAAGGATTTGAATCTGCTGAGCGCGACAAAGTTTGGAGAGCTGAGGACGTACAACTTCGGGCGAATACCCCATGAAATATTTCCAGTTATTTGCTGAGGCTGAAATGAAAATAAAAAGGGTATATTCTCCAAACAAAGCCCCGCCAGTATTACTGCTGCCAGGATTCTGGCTGTCTTCACTCTGCAGTATTTTGTTTTAAACTTCTGTCAACACATGGCAACATATCGATCACAGGTGAAGGCCACTGTGTACCACTGTGATAGTTCCAGAGTGACCGCCAGCACGTAGATCGTGGACTTCAGGACTTTCGTATAATGCAGAAATGAATTTGACAGGCGGAATATTAAAATCTCATAGACAAGGACATTGATGAGAATGACCAAGAAATCTGACTCCGCCATCATCGTCATGTAGGCAGATATGCATTTGGAAATACCGCATTTTCCCCGGGACAGAATAATAATTGTTAACAAATTAGCTGGAAAGGAAAAAAAAAACGAAAAAGTCGTCACAAAAGGAGGATGACGGGTGAATCGTACAACTTGTTTTTGAAATATGTCCACAAGACGGAAAGGCACTTTGCAGTGTGATCTTCACCAGCTGGAAACAGGCTGGAAAACAGCAGGTGCAATTTACTGGAAGCCCAGATAACGTGTTGCCCTTCAGGAGGACAAA
Source organism: Hypanus sabinus (assembly GCF_030144855.1). Classification (NCBI taxonomy): domain Eukaryota; kingdom Metazoa; phylum Chordata; class Chondrichthyes; order Myliobatiformes; family Dasyatidae; genus Hypanus; species Hypanus sabinus. The sequence goes on from NW_026779679.1 coordinate 812,618, forward strand.
CGAGCTGACAATTGCAAGCTGGATGGTGGGTTGTGAGGTTTTCCGTACACAAGGAAAGAAGCTGTAAATACTGATCCATCATTCATTTAAAGTGACAGCATGGATAAAGTGGGTGGCACAGAGAGCTTTTTGCACATCGGCCGTCACAGATCAGGAATTTCAGCACTGGGGTTGAGTTATTGAGTTGAAGTTGCATAAATCAGAATTGAAGCCGAATTCGTGGTATTGTTTATATTTCTACCTACCTTAGTACGGGAATTATGTCAAAATTCCTGACAGAGTTCAGAATCTTTGCAAGGATACCGAAGGGAATGAGAAATCTTTGCATGCGTTAGGGCTATAGTTCGTATAAACACACTCCAGCCTTTTCCCTTCAGGTTGTGTGAATCTACTTTGAGCGATCATAGGATTAGCGTGAAAGTTGAAATGTTTCGGGGAGTAATCTAATAGAAGTTATTTACTCAGAGAGTGGTGCGAGAGTGGGAAGTGTTGCTTGTGGAGAGAAAGATGAGGGATCTATTGTTACATATAAGGTAAGTTTGGATAAGGTCAAAAATGAGATAAATATTTTTTCGGGAGCTGGCAGATAAGACAACAGAAGATCAGGCCGGCAAGTCGGGCCGAGTAGCCTCTTTTTGTGCTTCAGTACACTTTGATTCTCTGACGCGAACAATGAAAAATACATTACTTACTAACGAAACACGATCGCTGATTTCTGGGGACACGAGGCGACACCCGCACGTGTTCAAAAAAAAGTCTTCTCACGGGCCATGTAGATAGGTAAGAATACAACTCTTCTTGAACAGCTTGTATGGTGGATAGATTGCGGTGAAACTTCTCTACATACTTTACAAAAAAAAAAAACTAGTAATGTCCTGCCAGATGACTAATAACTGTTTGACATGTATTACTACGACTTACCGGGTAAACCAAACATTGCTAGATCAGGGTAACAAACGTCTTTAATTTGCATGATCGCCGGTCGACGCATTTTCGATTGTTTGAACTATCTCATGTTGTGCAGTTCACATCAGCATATGACTTGAATCACGATATCCTGTTAATTTATAGGAAGAACGCACTCTGCATCACGGAAAAAAAAAGAGTACTGTAATAAATGACGTTACTGCCAGCCAATGAACAAACAAGTGTTGATGTTCCGCTCCAGTGCCACCTGTTGCCCAGTTGACAAACTGTGCAGCTGGATCATGAAGCTCCTTCATTTACATTCCGCAACAGAACACTGCCATCCCCCGAGGATGTGACGTCAGCGGTCCCCTCCCCTGCGGGAGCATCGCATCAGAACAAACCACAGTAATTCAGTGAATCGGTTCTGATCCGTTTGGTAGCTGTATTTGTTATACATCGTAGTGTTAATCTCTACTGATGAGTTGGCTCTGACATTATTGATTTTGTGCTTGCCTTTAACTTACACATAATAATTCTTCTTTCGCTTTTATCATGACGCTTTCAGTCTAACGACTTTTTTCACCTTGCAGCTTATGATTCATTCCTGAAAAAAAAACAAATGAAGCAGCATCTCAAGAATGGGGTATTGACCCTACTCGGACATCACTGATGGTGCATTCTGTTATATCTGGTGGAGATTCATTGTCATATCTAACATGTTAATATAATTCATCTCCTGCAACACTGAAAAAGCAAACATTTAAGTGCATGGAGTTACTTCTGCCTCACATTACTATGGTGCCGGTACCAAAGCCGCCCGCAGTGATGGATCTTTTCAGATTTCCATGGAGAGATTACAAAGTTGCACCTTCACTGGGCAATCAGTAATACCAATCTACTGGATGAGAATGTCAGTGAGATTTTCTTTCCATTAGCAGAGATTCGTATTACTGAGTCTGGGTACGACACTGTATCAAGCATTTAAAGAGACATATGAAAGATTGTCTTCCACCTTGTCTTCTCCAAAGTATATGATTGATAAGGAACTTCCTACATCACGCACTGATGGATGTAAGGAGACAAAAATTCTGATTTTTTTGTTATGATGTCATAGAATATTATATACAAATTTACCTGCTCAGTGCTGGGACCATGGGATTAATTCACTGGAGCAGGGTAACTTCGGCGCCTCAGAAGATGTCAGACTACAAGTTTGAGTAGAGATGCATAGCAACATAGAACAACTACGGCACAATACAGGCCCTTAGGCCCACAAAGCTGTGCCGAACATATTCTTACCTTAGAACTACCTAGGCTTACCCATAGCCCTCTATTTCTCTGAGCACCATATATCCATCCAGGAGTCTCTTAAAGGACCCTATCGTTTTCGCCTCCACTACCGCCGCCGGCAGACCATTCCACAAACTCACCACTCCCTGCGTAAAAGACTTACCCATGACATCTCTTCTGAACCTACTTCCAAGCAGCTTAAAACTATGCCCTCTTGTGCTAGCCATTTCAGCCCTGGGAAAAAAGCATCTGACTAACCACACGATCAGAGCTTTAAAGCTGTCAATACACCGCCTCTGATTTGCTTCCCGGTATACGGTACTCTGTCCCACGAAAAGCCTCGCATCTACTCGGTGTAAAAATATTGGACACCTACATCAGTGTCGAGAATATCCTGTACGCGATCAAGGTCCCTCTGGAGTTCCTGGTACGAGGGTATACCTATTAATGTGTCAGACAGTATCTGAATTGGATAAGCATAGTAATTGCTATCCATCTGCCATCAGTATGATGTGGGCTCTGTTCTTATCTTTTCGAGCCGTTCATTAATTTTAGCATTGCAGGGACCTTAATTTAAGAAAGCGCCATGTATATACCTTCAACTGTTAATTGCGGTATTGATCCTAATTTACAAATGGTCTGTCGACCCAACAGCGGGACCGGCGCTGTTTTAGATATAATAAGGGATATAATAATATATTCCCTATTCTTACAGCGGTCATGGGTTCTTCTTTCATGTTTTTTGACAATCTGATCACTATCAGCTGTACCGATTTTCTCCACGGTACCCGTAGGTTGACCGATTGGCGAAGCTAAATGAAAAGGAGTTGTGTCTATATCTGGAGCTGCGAACTCTCTGAATATAAGCTTTCAGCTCGGAGATTTCTCACGGATTTACTCTGTAAATCACGGATTTACATTGGGCCTCTGGCCCAATGACCCAATTTCCAAGAATTCCTGCAGTTACCATGGGACTTTTCCCGGTGTGGCAACTTCCCTCTGTCCCTTCATATTCCACGGCCGGCTCCGCCACTTTGGGAGAAACCTCCACCTTTCCTGATGGAATTGCCCTGCCATTTGTAGTTTATGTTTTACTATGGAAGGCGAATAATCGTCTTTCCATGCTCATTAAAGTGGTGACCACTTCTTCCCAGTCCTCCTTTTGCCAGTTTAAATTCGCTAATTTATATGTTTGCGCCTGCTGCGGAATCATGTAGTACAGTGAAGTCTGAATGGCTAGTGGCCCATTCTCTGCCAGAGGGATTCCACCATGCTCTTTCCTCTCACTTCCTTACCGAGCTGTAAAGTCTACCACCCCTCCCACCCGTTTTTACACAAGCAGCAGTTTGCTTCCCCGAAATAGCTGTGTTTTCGTACACTTTGCATTATCGCTTCTTTATCCATGTTGTTCAGCGAGTTGTCCAGAGACTCATTACCATTATCTATAGCTCGTCATATTTTCATCAGTCTCAGTTTTCGCCATGTGATACCCTAAACTCCTCTTTCAGGAAGATACAGGAGGTCTCATATGCACATTCTAATGAAATTTCAACATCCCCGGCAAGGGCGAATTCGTAGTCTCATCTGCAAAATCCAATTATAGAACGCATTGCGTTTCTCTGACGGGCCCGAGACCTTCGCTACCATAGCTCCTGCTTTTACAACTGTCCACGGTTTTAGCACGGCAACATCGCCAAATATTATGCGCGGGGCCTCTATTCCAGTTCCTCTTCTACTTCCAATACTCTCTATTTCTTTCTTCCTGCATTTTCTGTGTACTAATTACGGTTCCATCAGCTACCTCAGCTTCACCTCTGTTTCCAAGGACCTTTCTCTCGTTACAGTGATGTCTGCTCCCCTGGGGGTGTTAGGAGTCTCAGATTCCGGCATAAGGGAGTTGTATGGAGGAGGGGCTGGTCGTTCCAAGGTAGCCGTCATCATTATTACGTCGTCATTGGGGTACTGGCCGGTGCCAGGAGTTGGAAATAAAGTCCCATGTTAGGTTTCGATTCCGCCCAGCTTTGCTGTTTCAGATTTCTTACACTCCTTTTCCATTTGAGGCTAGCGTCTTTTAGCCACCCACTTTCATCTTTGAAAGCATCTTAACGTATAAGCAACATCCCTTTGCAGTCGCGATCCCTATTTCCAATGGCTTCTTCCCAGTACGATTAAAACTTCCGTCAAACGGCCAATCCCCATGTGACAACTCATACAAATCAGTACTAAAGGTTACTGCATAACGATAATCTCCCGTTTCTATGATGATCATATCCACCGGGGCTCTAGGCTGGACTAGGGGATCGTTTTTATTCTTTTTGGCGGACTTTTTTCCCACCTACAATTGAGTATTCAAGCTTTCGTCATACCTCAGAAGCTCTTCGGTTTATTGGCAGGATAAGCGCTTGCAGATCGACAGCTGGCACGTCCCATTTTTATGTTCAGGATTTTAATCTTAGTTAAGGCATCACAAAGTTTCTTTGTACACACTATCTACACAATGAGCGATCAGTGAAATTCAATCTACGAACCTTGAAGACTCCTCTTACTTTTTTCCCCGAGAATACGCTTTTTTTTCTACTATTTTTACCCTCTCTCATTGTTCACTGTTATCAGGCCTCACGAGACACTCCAGCCGCATCCTACCTTTTGTTCCTGGAGACGCGATATTGTCTAGATTTGAATTCCTGGCACTGCAATGATTACCCAAGGTTACACCTGACTTTCAACAGGAGTCTTAACCCTTATATATATACTGTTCTTATCAGATTTGACCCGTTTTATCATTCGACAGCAGGAAAAGCAACTAGATCTTTGAAACATTAATTAAGGATATATCACCCATGTATTAATGCAGATAGGCTATTTATGCATTCTAAATAGATTTGTAGTTCAAAATTTGGTATCGACACTTATTATGAGGGGATTTTGGGGCGGGTCAAAATTGACCAGGATCATACTGTGAAAGTATAGAATATGAACCGGTTTCCTTGGTTAAATCTAGCTGGCACCTGACTTGTTAAGTATTTCAGCATACTCTAGTTTTAGGCATTTCTATCACAAGGGCCTTCGATGCTGAATTCTGGTTTCTGGTGGCAGCACCTCTTGCAGATGTTCCCAGTGGTTGGGAGAGGTTTACCTCTGATGGACTGGCTGTATCAAAAACTTTTCCTTGGCCAATCCATTCAAAGGCATTGGTGTTTCTTAACCAAACCATGATGAAACCAGTCAAGAAGACATGCAGAGTCTCCACAAACTTGTATATACAGTCGATAGATGCTGGTACAGCTTTCCAGGACGCTGCCAACAAATTCTGATACTCAAAGATTCTACACTAAGGATCCCAGTCAATTTTGGGGAAATTAAGAGTCACCCACCACTCTGGTGCTTTCACAAGTTTTCAAAACCTAACACTACTTCTGTTCCGCTTTCTCCTGTCAGCATTTCAAAAACCTTTGGGAGCTGAAGCACACAACGTTTTCAGGATCCCCTTTATCAACTGTCCGTTACATCTTGAAACATGCTCAGTGAAAGGGAAATATCCATGTACAGGGTTACGGTTGCATAGCTCTCTGACCTTGAAGTTTTGCGTTTGTACTAGTATATACGGCTGGCGCATTGCACAGTGTTCGGAATTTTATACGTCTGAGTCCTGGTAGTGAAGGTTATGATATTGTAAACTTCTTTCTCTCTGATTTCCACTACTGACTGTTCTTGTACAGCTCGAATATACCTCCACTTCCTCAACATGCTGAGTGGCAGCAGTGTTTGATCCTTCAATACAGTGCTGGAGTTTTACCAGGTAGCTTCCATATAGTCTAGAACTGTTTTTTACAGGTCTTTGTTCTCCCAATGCTGCAGGTGGTTGGTGTACTCAGCGGGCTGAGTATGGTCTGTGTCGGCTGTGTCTTCACAGTGCAGCGTCGGGTTGTTCATGTCTGTCTCTGCACAGCAAATGAATGGTGCCTAAAACCTGTGGTTCCACAGAGCAGTGCGGAATTTTTCCGGGATTCATGCTCCTCCACTTTGGTTCTCTGCTATGTCACCTCATTGGGTTTGTCATTGCAGGGATTGTCCAGGTCTCTGAGCACACTGGACAAGGCCAGTTAGGGGTCGTATAAAATAAGAATCTTTCCCTTCCAGTTCTGTTTCGTGCCTGTAGCAGTTTCTTCCCCGAAGCTATCCAACTCCTCAATACCCGAAGCCTGGACTGACACCTTACCCTATTTTCCTGTTTATTATTTATTGTTATGCCTGCAGTGTTATTGTGCACTTTACACAGTCTTGTGTAGGTCTGTAGTCTCGTGTAGCTTTCTCTGTTTTTTTTTATGTAGTTCAGTTTAGTTTATTGTACTGTGTCATGTAACACCATGGTCCTGACAAACGTTGTCTCATTTTTACTATGTACTGTAACAGCAGTTATGGTCGAAATGACAATAAAAGTGCCTTGACTTGACTGGACTTGAGCTGCTGTAAGCACCTTTTCCTTTCCAGCACGCTGCCAACTGTTGTAATGGCTTGCGCCCCTACAATACGGAACTATCTGTCGTCAATGCCTCGGCCAGGTACCAGTAGTAGTGAAGACCATCATTCTTGCAGAACAGTGTAGGCTGTTCTAAATGTTTTTGGATTTGCAGTATGTGGCCAGCTATTGATCTGTCTTTGTTCTTACAGTATGTTGCCGACTATTGCAAGAGATGTATCATCGGTCTGGTGCAAGCGCTTGAGAAAGCCTGTGTCTTTACAGTACTGGGCTTGGTGTTATAAATGCTTGAGCCCTTACAGTTGAGTGCTGGTGATGTTTATATGTTAGAGTTACAGTACAGAACTGGGATTGTACATCTTTGAGTCCTCAGTGTTATGTTTTGATAAATCTCTGTCCTTGTCATAGAGTCATGTACTGCCCTCCGCGTTTACTGTCCAGTGCTCTCAATGGCTTTGGAATAGAGTGCCGCTGCTTTTACGGAAGTGTGTCCTGATTATACACACTCACCTTCTGCAACAGTCCCACTTTTCCGTTCCCCATCCTCCTCCAACAACTCGGCTGGTTAATTCCTCGAAGGATCTGTCCAGTTCCTCTCTGAACACGGTTCAGAGAACTCCAGTTCCTCCCGCCACAACTACAAGCGGTGTCCCAGATGAGAACCACAGTCAGTGTGGAAACAAGAACCGTTTGGTGCTCTTGAGGCCTTGGCCATCTGGGCCTCAAATCACTGACCAATAAACAGTACTGAGACAGTTCTCTCAGCTCAATGTATGTATGCGGAACATGATGAGAACGTAAACTGCATATGATCTGGGACCCGCAAAGGACAGAATACCCCAAGATACATGTCCCATAATGCCCTTTGCACAACATCTTATTCTTATTATCAGTACTTCAGAAAATATCAACATTCCCCATTCCTGACACTTTCTCTATCTGTTTCTGATTCACTGAACTTTCCTCTCTCTCTCTTTCTGTCAAGGTCCGGTCCGTTATGTCCGTATTCCAGTTTACAGTCCGGTCCGTTAAATCCGGACTCCGGGTTTTCCATCTGTCCCTTATTTCAGTTGGGCTTAATCATAGGCACCTGATGCTCATCTAGACAATGTGAATAAAGGTGGCCTTGGGTTCGAGTGTGGGGGCTGGTTCGTCTCGTCAGATACCCGTTCTCACCTCCGTGGGGTAAGCCTTTGCCCTTAACCTGCGGTTAGATCTGTACCATTCTGTCCTTGCTTGCCCTGGGTAAGGCAGGCCGTATTTGCCGTAACCGTGAGGCTGGACTGTTCCCTTCTCTTCTCCTTCTTTCCGTAGCCCTTGGCTGGAGCATCGCCTGTTTCCCTTCGCCTGGAGCCCCGCCTGCGTTTTAGCCAATTTTCTCTGTCAAGTTCTACCACCTGAGCAAGACCGGAGTCTTACTGTGTCCAAATAAGAAACCGACTTTCGTTGTTTTGAACTGTCTCTGTGTCCCTGCCTTCGCTAGGTAGGTCCGGACCTTTGCTGCTACCTAGTGTTGGGAGCTGTTTCGTCTTGTTCAGCCTACTGTGTATGAGTACCGGTCCAACGTCCTGTTTCCAAGGAGGTGTCCCGGCTCTGTGTTCTGCGTTCCTGTCTCCCAAGACCAAGCTCTGTGTTCCAATCTCCCAAGTCTGAGCTTCATGTCCTCATCCAGCCCAGGAATATCGCGTCCTGCCCCCATGTCAAGTCTTGTTGCTTTGCCACGTCATTTACTCGACTTGATCCCGAGCCGGAGCCCGAGTTAAGACCCAGGTTTAGAGTCGTTTCCAGTCTCTGGCTCGGAGTCCTTGTCCTGGTCCCGCTTTCCTAGTCTAGTCCTAGCCCAGGCGCTGTATCCTAGTCTCGCCCAGGGCCTTTGGCTTATCCAGCCTCGTTTCCTCCCCACTTCTCTTGCTTTCTGACACACCTATTCCTTCAGTGTCTTTGTCTTGCATTTGAGTCCGCGCTCAACGCCCACCTAATGATACTTTCTCGCTCTTCCCTCTTTCTCTTTCCTACTGCTACAAGTGAAAGGAATTATATCTTGTCGTTATCTGCAAAACAGTAGCATCTCGGAGAGAACGAGAATATACAGGATGAGAACGAGGAGTGAAAGAGGTTGCATGAAAGGACGGCTCATGACGGGAGCAGGAGTGGTTGAAATAACAAAAAAATATTCTGCTCCGTCACGCAGTTTTGTCAGAACCGGGAAGCAGGGATAACAGTTCGCCCCAGGTTTCAATGTAATCTGGGTGGGAAGCGAGGTGTAAAGGAGATTTCTATGAAAAAACGTACACGGTGGACACTTCCGGCTCTGATCTTGTTTCTCTTGTTTTGTACGTCGAACATTCGAAAATTTTCTCGCGTTTGTTTTCCAAACCTGTTTCCATTTACACACAAGTGGGGTAGAGAAGGCTGTTGCATTCTAATGCTTTACAGAATTTATTTCTTACGTTTCATGAGTTTTAGCATCTGATTCATTGGGTATTTCACCACATTCTTGAGTTCCTCTCGGAATTTGCTCTGAGTCAGGGTGTAAATACACGTGTTGGTGCAGGAACTGAGAACCTGCAGCATTCCCGATGTCTTTTGAGTGATATAACGGGGATCCTTGACAGAATAATAAGCAACAATCAATGAAATCCATTGATAGATATAAAACACAACCTGTGTTATCCATAACAATAAGAAGCTACCAGTTATTCCGAATAGTAAATTGTTGGATTTGCGTCGGTTCTCCATCTCCCGGTCCCTGTCATTCTCTGCACACTTTTGGCCCCGGAGCCCCCTGCGGGGTCGACTGGCCGCTAGACTCCGTCTGACAGTCAGAATATTGATCAGCAAAATCAGAAAAAATGGGACACAAGGGGTTAAAATGCGGTGGAATAACGCATATGCTGCCCATGAGAGAGAGGTTTTATAGCTCGGTGTAAGAGCAAAATACCAGGAAACACCATCAATTACAAACAAAGGCTTGTAACGCCACGGTACGGTTTCCAAGCATGTCAGCACACTCACTGTTCCGATAACCACAGCCGCCGTTCTCTCGGTGCAATATTTTGTTTTCAGCTTCTCACAGCAAATAGCCACAAATCGATCGACGGTGAAAGCAACAGTCAGCCAGGCAGAGGTCGCCGTGCTCGCAAATATCAACCATCCACGGAGACTGCATAAAGGAGTCAAGTCCAAGAATGTTCTGGGAAAATAAAGCCGAGCAGTCCCGGTCAGCAGCGGATCCGAGATAACAACCAGGAAATCGGCCGCTGCCATTCCCATCAGGTATCGAGTGACACATTTAGAGAGGCCGCACTTTCTCCGGGAGAGGATCGCAATTGCCACCAAATTCTCTGGAAGAGAGATAGCAAGGGGACAGCAAGTTGAGAAAAGCTGACCACAAACTAATGAAGCAGTTTCAGGGGATCCCGTAATTCTTCCACATTATTATTGCAGTCCGCGGTGGGAGGATCGAGGTAGAGCGCAGAGTTGGCCAGACAGAGGAGCTTCCGCGGTGAAATATATTTAATCTGGTCTGAATACCGATTCTTTACTGATTGCCGAATTCTGAATTCGCAGCTGAAGGTTAAAAGTGGATAACTAACTCCGCAGAGACACTATTGGTTGGAACATTTTCTTCCGGGGTCTTTCACGTCTCGGATGCATGAAATGAATAAATCCGGACGCCGATGGCGTGGTTCTTCTAATACATAATCATCAGCGACCATGGTGCTGATGCTGCCTATTAGCGACAAAACAGCCGAAGGACGGAACTGAAACAGGAAATACTGCAAACGCTCATGCAGACAAAACAAAATACGTGGCAAAACAGTTAAAGTGTCTCTTCTCAGAAATGTTTACAGAAAGGACCTTAACACATTTTTAAACTTTTTTCTCCTTCCATAACTGTTGAGTGGGTCTTACTGTTTCCAGCAACTTGATTTGTTCACCCCCACCCCCCCATTATTTGCTACCTCACTGTCTTTACAACCTAACATTGACTGATTCAAAAAAATACAACGCCGTCCAACTCAACCTGGCAGACAGAAATTACACTTCGCACTGAAAGCTGGGGAGGGGAATTTAACCTCCAGCAACAACCTTGGTGCCGCAGACTGTAATAGTTTCAGATGTCCATATAATAGATCACATTTCACACATTGATAACTAAAAAAACAGCTCTGCTTTGAGAGGCTGGTGTAAGACTACTTCTGCAGCATGCTGTCGCCCACACTGGACTCCCAACAATCCGCCTGCCGACACAACCGATCGACAGATGACGCAATCGCCACAGCTCTACGCACCGTCCTTACACATCTGGAGAAGCGGGATGCTCATGTGAGAACGCTGTTCTTGGACTGCAGTTCAACATTCAACACCATAATTCCCTCCAGGATCGACAGGAAGCTCAGAGACCTCGGCCCTCACCCCGCCTAGTGTAGCTGGACACCCAAGCTTCCTGACAGATCGGCAGGGGGTAAGAGTGCGCTCCCTCACCTGCGTCCCTCTGACCCTGTACACAGGTGTCCCTCAGGGCTTTGTAATAAGCCCTCTCCTTTACTCTCTGTATAACCATGGCTGTGACCCACCCATAACTGCAATCTGCCAACTAAATTTGCTGAATACACTACACTGATAGGCCTAATATCAAAAAGGAGGCAGCCCCCAGAGAAGAAGTCAGCACCCTGACACAGTGGTGTCAAGAATACAATGTCGCAAAACAAAGGAGCTGGTTGTAGACTACAGGGGGAATGGAAACAAGCTTACACGTATTGACTTCAATGGATCTGGGGTTCAGGGGGTGAAAAGCTTTAAATTCTTCGGTATAAACATCACCGAAGATTTCATGCAGCGGCAACCATCCGGGAAACGGTACCGCAGGATAAAAGCCAGGAGCAACAGTCTCCGGGACAGCTTTTTCCACCCGGCCATTAGACTACTGAATTCCTACTGACGAAACTGCATTTCTATGTTATATTGACTATTCCGTTGTAAATAAAATATAAATTACGATAATTGCACGTTGCACATTTAGACGGAGACGTAATGTGAATATTTTTTCACCTCGTGTACATGAAAGAAGTATTCATGCCAAATTAATTCAATTCAATTGAAGATGTCGTTTCTGTTAGTTGGCTCGGCAACGTCTGTATTGTGTTCCGCAACAACCTTTTCACATTCAGTCGCAGCGCACACATGTATTAAAAAAAATCCTCTTGCTTTATTCGACAACGTTGAGTCCTCAACTTTGCTACTAGTCGATGGTTTGATTGGTACACCTCACTCAGACAGCCGCACACATACAAATGCGGAAAATTAATGGGTATAATCTCGGTGGGCAGTATACATACTAATGCAGTGCAGCTGATATTAGTCCAAAAGCACAGAGACCCGAAGGGAAACAACTGGAAGAACACTTCCTGACCCTTTGATTTTTACAGATGGTGTGTTCACTCAATTCCCGCAGTAGATTGTTCTCAGATACAGATCCCAGAATCCACAGTTCCTGTGTTTCCAGTCCATTCCTGAAAGGCGGAATACTGGTCTATACATCGGACTGTGAAACGAGCGACAGAAACAATCACATCTTTGGAATTAAACTTCCTTTATTAACAATTGTAAATGACACTGCGGCATACCTGGAATTCCAAATATTGAAACAAAAGGGTGGTAAACCTCTTCTATCCGTAAGAAGACTGGATACCCCACTTCAATGAGAATCCGTGATTTATTTTGCTCCTGATTTCACAGATCTAGCAGACACTCTGAGCTGAGGCATTACAAACGACCCTGATTTATACAGGGATCAGTCTCCCGAGATACGGTTGTAACCTTGAGTAACTTTCTTTGTACAGTGACTTGAACAAACACTTTAGTTCAACTCTATTGATTCTTGTCCGATTAAAGCCAATTACATCAAAAATCTTGCGCATTGCCTCAGCAGTGACACACCTGATGGAAATAATGCCGGAGATCCAATAACAAAGGCTAAGCTTCATCACGGAGCGACCACATTTACAGGCATCATGTTTTTGTTGGCTAATTATTCATCTTCAAAAGGAGTTCACCGGCCCTTAGCTACTGGCCGTGCGTTTTCCCCTTTCGAACTCTATCTATCCTTCAGCCCTTTAACTCTATTCTCGCTGCGTACACATAAACGCACACGCGCGCACACACACACACACACACACACACACACACACACACACACACACACACACACACACACACACACAGAAAAAGTTCAATCCAAGGACAGTAGTTTTTTTCTATCGAAGCGCAAGCTACCATGTAACCGCTCCTCTCTCACACGCAAATTCTGCAGCAGAGAACACAGACACGGACAATTAATCAGTTCAACAGTCACAGACAGCAGAGACATTCAGTACCGCACTGAGCCCAAGTCCCAGGTGCACATTCCCAATACAACTGTTATACGAAACGGCAATCTTCCCGTTGTGTTCTGCACCACGGCGCCCTGCAAATTACCACCATGGGGGCTGGTAGGGCAGAAGCAACAGGGTTAGAAGAGTCAGTGCAGGAAAGCAAAGCAGATTGGACAATTGGGAACTAATTGTTGGTGGAATTTAAGAGAGGTACGATAAGAACATGGGATTGAGTGGATTGAGTATTAGTCAGCAGATTAAAGGCAGATAGAGGAAATCCCCCAAAGTATCAGAGTCCTCAATACCCAGAGCCTGGACTGACACCTTACTGCCCTATTGTCCTGTTTATTATTTATTGTAATGCCTGCACTGTTTTGTGCATTTTATGCAGTTCTGGATAGGTCGGTAGTACAGTGTAGCTTTTTTTTTCTGTGTTGTTTTTTTTTAAGGTAGTCCAGTCTAGTTTTTGTGCTTAGCCATGTAACACCATGGTCCTGAGAAAATCGTTGTCTCATTTTTGCTACGTACTTTACCAGCAGTTATGGTCGAAATGACAATAAAGCGTGACTTGACTTGACTTGATTAAATGGGAAGACGTGACCAGGGATTGATTCGAGACCCCAGCTGTTCACAGTCTTTACCGAGTTTATTATATCCATGTCTGCTCCGGTTGCACAGATGGGCAGCAGTGTCAGTAGTGAGAAGCGTGCAGAGTGTATCTGGGAATGCAGTCAGAAGTGTTTCACTGAGAGTGTGGAAGATAGACAGAAGGTGGAGAATTGAGAGGCCAGCTAGTCTGTGAGGAACAAACTAGAAAAATATTTTTTGCATGGCGGCATAGTTTAATGTTCAGAGGCCTTTGTAAAGAAACTGCTGAGAGTTAACTTTCAGGTACAATGGGTAAATAGGAAGGCAAACTATAATTTGTCCTGAGGAGAACTGGAGAATCTGTAGAGATGCCTAAAGAGGAGGTGTCTTCAAGTGTTCTGGTGAGAATGAGCCTTGAATATTCCTTCCAGGTCCAGTCACGCTTTCTCAATGAAGATATCTCTGCAGCCGAGAGAGTGCAGGGATTCCCCACACTGACTGGAATGGTTCTAGAGATGGCAGGTTAGCTGTATGAGGGGCGAGTGAGGAGTTGGACATATATTCACTTGAAATGTGAGGAGAATTGATGGACTCTTTCAGATAATTAAGACCGATTTCAGGGAGAATGTTTCCCCTGAATGGGAATTCTATTGCTAAGGGTCACAGACTCATACTGACTGAACGGATATTCAGGATGCAGTGGTAAAGAAATTCGTTTCATCAGAGAACAGTGAATCTTTTTTCCAGTGCAGGACAGGAAAACTACGTTTTGTCTGAAAGCAATGCAAGCTTATGGATCACCTCCCAACAGATCTACACCATATGGTCCTCCTGAAACTCCTCTTTATATGGCTCCTCTAACCCTTTCCAAACCTCGACATCCTTCCGATAATGAGGTTAATGCAATTCTCCAGATGCAATCTACGCAGAGTTTTATAAAGATGCAACATTCTACCCGATCATTGCACCGAATCCCTTATCTAACATATGAAAGAACTCGCCTTTACCTCCGTAGTGACTTTTGTGCTCAATCTCACAGAGCTCAGGTCTGCAGCACAAGACCTCATCGTACATCAGCTGTTAATGATTCTGCTTTGAACTTTGTACTTTCCCCTGTCATTTCAACCTCAAAAATGATGAACTTCACACTTGTCTCATTAAATTCTATCGGCCATTTCTAAGCTTATTCTTTCTTACAAAAATGTTGTGCCGCGGGTGCTGAGCACAGTTCGACTCATTAAAGTACTCGATTTCTGTAGAAAGGTGGTGCTTACGTTACCAAAAATGGAAAATAATTCTGATCTTAAACCATGAGACATGAGAGGCTGAATTATAGCATAAGGCACAGTAGCAGGAGCAGGGGACAGTGACAGAAAATTCGAGCAAATATTGTTCAGCATCTTTTCAAACAGATCTTTCACCCAGCCCTGATGAACATTGCCGGGCTCATCAGGGTTACGTGGGCGGGACCAGCAGAGACTCCGCCCAGCTTTTCCCATCGTCTCTGACGACAGCGGTGCTGCTGGAGGACTGGAATGCTACTGATCTTCTGTTTGCAAAGAGACAGACACAAACGGAGTTATCGCAGGCAAGTGTTCTTCAGAGCTGCGCTAATGAAGGGATGTGGAATTACTGGAAGAATGCTGAGGAAACCGGGAATAATCATAATATTGTTACTCAGGACAGTCATCTTCTATCTGAGATGGGAAGGTTGGAAATTGTTTGATTATTTGTCCGGAGAGTCGATGGAGAATGTGTTATTTAAACCCGGCAAGTGTGAGGTTCTGCAGTTTGACAAGGCCCCGAACAGCACTGATGTACTGAGTGATCAGAGGGGTCAAAGATGTAAGACTGGTGGATGGAGTATAAACGATTCTACGGCTCATTTCTATTCAAGAAGTCAGGACACAAACAGAAATTAATAAAACAGACGAGAGTTTATCCAGTTGCCTTACATAAATCGAAGCAACATATTGGTGAATCTTCTCTGCACTCTTTATCCAGTCTCCACATTCTTCCAGTGATGTGGCAAAAAAAAGTGCACACAATGTTCCCTGTGCCCTGGTCAAGGGTTTGTATACCTTTAACAAGTCGTCCTATGGTTTGTATCCAATGTGCCGGCTGATGAATTTAACTGTACTGCAATCGATCGCCGTTTACTTCCTTTCATTCCCGCTCTCAGGATGTTTTGGATGTACAAAATGAAGCCCACACTGTATCATCTACTGATAGGTGCAGAATGAACCCCATATTTTTACACTGCATCAGAGTTACAGAATGAACCTTACACTCCTATACTGTATCATAGACTGATAGGCCGCTAATAAACCCATAGTCCCACACTGATTCATGACGGACAGGTCACTAATAAAACCCATAGTCCCACAAGGATTCATAGACTGACAGGCCCCTAATAAACCCCACAGTCTCACAGTGTATCATGTACTGATAAGTAGAGAAGGAACCCACAGTATGACACAGTACCAGAGACTGACTGGTCCACAATGAAACACACATACTCACTCTGTACCAGAGTCTGACAGGTACAGAAAGAACCACACACTCCCATACTGTATCATAACCACAAATCATCTGAGGCGTCACAGACCTATGTCTCCTGGAAGACCCGGGCGTGGGACTTGTCCAAGATCTTCTTCAGTGATGCTGGTAGATAAGTGCCATTGTGGCACTTCCATTATCGGAGCCTAAGACTTCCATGTAGAGACAGAAACAAAAGCTTTTCAGAAGTATCTTGACCAAGTGACAAGGTGAGACAACCTTTTGTCAAAATGAGGACCCACCGGTTAGAGCTAGTTGAACATTTCCTTCAACAACAACACAAAATATATATATTGCGCATAATCCCTGAGCCTATCAAAAAAAAATCTTATCCTAAGCAGCAAGCACGAGGAAATCTCTTTGCAAAGCAGTCGCTCAAGAAAATCAAAACGTACCCTTAAATCAATAATAACTGATGTTAAGCAACACATAACCAATTCAGGAGATCTAAACACCTCAGAGCCAAATGCAATAATGTTCTGCACAGGTCTGATGAAATCGCGAATGGGTCCCATTCGCTATAGCTGGCACCTGCCTGCCCGGAAGACCTGAAAACTGGAGATCCACGGATGACCCTGGCGAATTGGGGAACTTGTGAAGGAGGCAAGGAGAACTTCAGAGGTAGAGAGAAGTGGGATCCAGAGAGACTGAGAGGCCGGGGAACAGTTTGAGACCAAGAAAACCTCGGCGGGGCTGAGAGGGAGGCCTGGGAGCCCTGGAGGTGGGGAGAACTTTCGGGGAAAAAAAAAAGCCTAAACACATTGAAAAAGCCTTGGAAACGTTCGGCGAAAGAAAACCCTAGAACACAGAGAAAAGTCCCTGGGAAACTTTGAAATCATGAAAATTGAAACCTAGAGGAGGAACCTTTTCAAATTTTGATCAGTGCTTCATCCTTCACGATTTTTTCCAGAGGCAAATAAGATACACCATAGTGTTACGTATTCAGGCAACAATAAATATATGAGTTCGGCAAGGGTTTCTTATAAACAAACAACACGTTTATTAAACACAGAAAACAAACCCCCCAAAAGTAAACAAACCCTAACGCAACCGGAAACAGCTGCGGTGCGGCAGCCCAAACAGTTCTTAAAGCGACATTGCAAAAACAGTTCTTAAAGTGATAATGCAAAAACAGTTTTTTAAAGTGGTATTGCCAAAAGTTCGATATGCTCACGGTCCATTTAAAAGGGAGAGACTTTATAAGACGATTCAAGTTCTCTTTCACGTCGCTTGCTTCGATCCCCGACGTCGAAATTCCCACGAAGAATTTACGAAACGAAACGGCTTAAAGGCACTGACCATTCCTTCCTCACTACCTTCAATCCTTTCTGGTTACCCAGGGATTAACACGAAGATAGTCAACGAAATCCTTCCAAATAAGGATCAAACAAAGGTCGAGACTCGTTTCACCGTAGAAAGCGATTCTCCTCGATCTGTAACTTCCGAAATTTGATCTTCACTCTCCAGTGTCTCGAACTAGCAGAATCGTAAAGAACCTACTGGCAATGACCTCTTAAACTTTAGGCATTAAAAAAAACTTCATCTTTCAACTAAACTGCGTCATCACTTAAAACACGCAGTGGCATGAAGTCAACCTTGCAAAACCAGCCACGAACTGCCCCTCCTCACAGGGTGGGGTCTACCTTTTACAAGCTGTAAAAAACCTGTCACATGATCTCTACTGGCGGGAAAATGACGTCATTCCACCATCACAAGACCATTACCTCAAGTCCATTATAGCTTCCACCCCAGTCACGTGAAAAGGGCACCACTGTCATGTGTCACGAGTACGTAACAATACTCTCAATTTTACAAATCAGGAAAGCATAGACAAGCTTCCATCATTACTAAGCCAGCTGATTCTCTGAAGATCTGTTTAATTTTCTACTTGAAAGTTCACCTTTCTCAGTCTGTACCATGACTTTTATCAACAGGTTAAAATACTCTTGATAGGCTTACCTTATTTCCACACTCCAGCCAGGAATCAGCTTTTGCGGTAAGGGTCCTCCAGAATTTACCCTATTGAAGTGAATGATGATAATCTGTTGAATCAATTGATAACCTTGCTTGAAGCACTCATTTGTTATCCAGCTCTGAGTCACTGGACCACAATGCTAGGAACCTGGGTACTTGTGACTTGGAATACTTGGAATGGATTCCGAAGGAACTCAATATAGACTTGAAAGCTCAGAATATAGACTCGAGAATTTCCGAATATAGAGTCTGAGGGTCCATAACTTGCCAAAATATTGGTGGAACACAGGCCAGGCAGCATCGACAAGGAGAAGCACTGTCGACGTTTCGGGCCGAGACCCTTCGTCAGGACTAACTGAAAGTAACGATAGTAAGAAATATGAAACTAGGAGGGAGAGGGGAAAAGGCGAAATGATAGGAGAAGACTGGAGGGGGTGGGGTGAAGCTGACAGCCAGAAGGGTGATTGGCAAAACGGATACAGAGCTGGAGCAGGGAAAGGATCATGTTGAAGGGAAGCCTAGGGAGAAAGAAAAGGGGAGGGGAGCACCAATGGGAGATGGAGTACAGGCAGAGTGGTGGGCAGAAAGAAAGAGAGAAAAAAAGGAGGGGGGGGGGAACATTAAATAATTCAATGATCGGGTATATCAGGATATTTGAGGCATGCCCCTTTTCACCTTCTTACGGAGGGGTCATTAATGAGGGACAATAATAGGCCGACATGACGCTTCGCGAGGGAAGTTCTTCCATTCCAACTTGCCAAGGACCCGAAAGTTTCATTGTTTTCTGTATAATAACCACTCTTCAAAGTGTGCTAATCCGTGTCCTTCAATACGCCCCTTCCGTGTGGCTTCTTAACAATTATCTATCTGATAATCAAATGAATTACATCTCCGGTATTGCTTCGCTCAGTGTTTGTTTTCCCCGAACACGTGATGAGCACATCATAAAATTGTGTTGACCTTTCGATTTCGTTAATGTTCCTAATTACAGTACCTTGTACTTCCCACATTGTTTACTCACTCAATTGGCTTGCTAAAGCATATGGTAATAAAACTGTGGCGTACACACCGGGATTTCATTGTGAGTCACGCTCGCGCTTTGCTGGTACCTGAGAGGAAATATGTTAGTTACTCAAAAGAAAACCTTCAACGAAGAAGAGACGTTATGTTGAAGTTGTACAAGACGTTGGTGAGGCCTGATTTGGAGTATTTTGTTCAGTTTTGCTCACCTACAGGAAATAAGTAAATCAGGTTGAAAAAGTACTGAGAGACTTTACAAAGATATTACGATCTGCAGGACCTGAGTTCTCGGAAAGATTGAATAGGTTACGAATTGATTATTTACAATGTGAGGACATTTGAAGGAGGCATACAAAATAATGAGCGGCATAGATGGGGTGAATGGAAACAGATTTTTTTTTGTCCCACTGATATTAGGTTGAACTACAACCAGACGTCATGAATTAATGAGCAAGTCATCAACAGGAAGATAGCGCAGACGAATGAGTGGCTGATGGGTTGATGCGGGGGCAGAGTTTCAAATATTTGGTTCATTGGAAGCTTTTCTGAGAAAGGGGTGACCTGTACAAGCGCGACGGTTTACACCTGAACCGAAGGGGAACCAATATTCTAGGAGGGAGATTTGATAATGATATTCGGGATGGTTTAATCTCGATTTGCAGGATGTTGAGACTCGAAGTGAAGAGGCAGAAGATAGGGCGTTTGGCGCACCAGTGCAGTCAGCTTCTGGGGAACTTGTCAGGTGATAGGACAAAGATGCACTCCACCAGTGGCTTGAGATGTGTCTATTTTAATGCAATCAGTAAGATAAACAAGGATGATGAACTTAGCGTGGATCAACATGTGGAACTATGACGTTTTGGCCATCACGGAGAATTGGCTGTCTTATGGGCTGCTGATATGCCTGGATACAGATTTTTCAGAAAGTACCGGGAGGGAGGAGAAAGAGGTGGCGGCGTGACGTTGCTAATCAGGCTGCTGAAATGGAGAAAGAAATGGAGAGAATGTCTGCTGAGTAATTTTCTGTGGCGTCAGAAACAGAAAGCGGTCAATAACTACTTGTTATCTTTTTATAGACCGCGAATTGTAACAGAGCCATCGAGGAGCAGCTAGGGAGACATATTCTGGAACGGTGCAGTAATAATGTGGTTGTTGCGTTGGGTGACTTTAACTTTCCAGATATTGACTGGCATCTGCTTGGAGCAAGGGGTTTGGATGGGGTAGAGTTTGGATTGCACAGGAAGGCATCCATAAGTCACGTAGGAAAGGCTTTGCTGGATCTGGTATTGGGAACTGACCCTGCTCAGGAGTCATACCTCTGGTTGGGAGAGCAATTTTAAAGTAGTGATCGCAACTCTCATTTACAGAACACCGGAGAGTAATTTGAGAATATGTGATTGTGGTAGTGGAAAAGATTATGTTATTTGTGAGAAATTTGGGAGCAGATGTTCTCTGCGAAATGCACAGTAGAAATGTGGAAATATTCAGGCGATATTTGCATGGCGTTTTGGATAGGTATGTTCCATTGAGGCAGGGAAAGGTTTGTAGGGTAAAAGAACCATGGTGTACGAAGGATGCACACAATCTAGTTAAGAGGAAAGGTAAAGCTTACGAAAGTTTCAAGAAAGTAGACGATGTCAAAGGTCTAGAAAATTTCAAGGTTGCCAGAATGGAGCTTAAAAAATGAAATTAAGAGATCCTGAAGGGTCCTTGAGGGCACTGTCGAGCAGGATTAAAGGATATCCCAAGACATTCTGCAAACATGTGAAGAGCCAGCGGATGAGCCGTTTCTGATTTCGGACAATCTGGTGAGAGAATGGAACGTATGCACGGATTCCGAGGAGTAGCGGAAATACTTAATGAATACTTTGCTTCAGCATTCAGCAAGGTGATTGTCGTGATTACTTACGGGGTTCTGAAACGCTTTAACATAGAGACTCTACGAAAGAGGATGGGCTAGAAATTTTGAAAGAGCATTAAGTGGATGAAGTTGTCGTGTGCGGTCCGGATTACCCTCGGCTATTGTATGAATCAAGGAAGGAGATTACTGAACTGCTGGCGATGGTCTTTGCATTATCAATAGGGATGGAAGAGGTTCCAGAGGATCGGAGGGTTGCAAATGCCTTTTTTTCCCCTTTGTTCAAGAAAAGGATTAGAGATTACACGGGATATATAGACCAGTGAGTCTTAGTTCCGTGGTTGGAGAGAATCCTGTGAGGCAGGATTTATGCGTATTTGGTGAGAACTAATCTGAGTTGGGAGAGTCAGCATGGCCTTATGAGCCAGATTGAATTATTCGAGAATGTAACAGAACACACTGATGACGGTAGTGCAGAGGATGTAGTATATATGGCTATCCCATGCAAGGGTCGGTGTAGATGGTTCGTATTCTGCATCGAGTTCAGTGAACAGCGGTGTTGGTCAGGGATCTCCCTCCTCTTTTGTGATTTTTATATAAATGTTCTGGATGAGAATGGTGGATGGTACATAATTTGAGTGTGGTGGATAGTCAGGAGGGTTGCAGAGGTTACAGCATGACTTCGATAAGAAGCGCAACTGAGCTCAGAAATGGCAGGAGGAGTCAATCGGACCTGTCACTAAGAACCCAAATGGAGAGAGTATTCTCTGAAACAGCTAACACGAGGGAGCATAGTTTTAAGGTGCTCGGACGTGGGTACAGAAGGGATGTCAGAGATAGGTTTTTCACAAAGAGTGGTGGGTACGTGGTATGCACTACCGACGACTCAGTTAGAGGTTGATACAATAAGGATTTTCAGAGACTCTCAGATAGGTGAATGGAGTTTAGCAAAATAGAAAACTTCGTGGAATGGAAATTCAAGGCAGTTTATGGAGTACATTGGTCGGCACAACATGGTGGGCCGAAAAGCCTATATTTTGCTGTAATTTCCTTGTTCTATATTCTATGCCCTTTCATGTCAACAGTCTGGGTCCTTCCTGATATTATTGTGAATATAATAACAAAAGTTCATGTTAAAAGTGCCGATCGTCCACTGACAGTATGGTCAGTCGTTGGGGCCGTTGTCCATAAGTGTTTCTCCTGCGAACTGTAGACGTGCTAAAGTCAAGTTCATGACAACACCTTTCAGTACGGTTCTGTTCGCGGTATCGGTAAAAGCTGGTCTGAAAGCGATTGCAATATGATTGATGGCAATGGGTTTTGTCGTTTTAAGCTTGACATTTTAAAGCTTTTATTTTCTTACATGGGCGCAAGCATCGAGTAGCAGTACATTTCCAATGTGGGCTCCTTTGTGCTTGAATAGTCAATGACTGTGAGGAAATAAGATCTGAAATTCAACATTGACGTATGCGGGGTATGCTGGACATATAAAAAAAATGTACCGTAGGCTGCTCCATCGCCGATGTGCACGATGGCGGGTGAACTGAAGGAGATGGACTTGGTCACGAACTTGCTGCTGCCGGTGACAGAGTAGCGTCGGTATTTTCAGAGGACGTGTGCAGACTGAACGCGAGTGGTCATAATACTCTCCTTTCCTGTGATTAGAATACCCTGTTTGCCAGTGGTGGTTGCGAATGTTCGAATGAAAGGTGTTTGACTGGAGAATACTGCAATGCTGCAACATTCATGGATCCGAGCTTGCATCGTTTTGTTGTTCGACTGTATTCTGCTGCTGTCTGAGATGTGCAATATGTGCCTTGTGCTGTGTCTGTGTGACTGCTGGTATTGACTTTAGCATCTTGTCTCAGGATTAACGCTGTTTCTCTTGCCTGTATTCACAGATATTCATGCCTGGTTGAATGACTATTAAACTAGAAATTCCAGAGGTAAACCTAAGTGACATTTTTTTCCTTTATAGGGACAAACGAATAATAATGCAGGGAGTACAAAGAACAATATACGCAGTGGCGATAGAGACACGGAACCGATAGATGAGATTGCAATTAATACAGTCCGTCGACTGGAAAACGGAATTTGCCAATGGCGATATCACGCTTGGCACTGGGAAGAATTTGTTGTGATTATACATTAATACGCTGGAGTTAACCGATCTAATAAAGGCCTGAGAAACGATAACCCTACGAAGTTTGTTGAACGTTTTACTCATGAGGGCGAGGGCGGGGGAGCCAAGAGGTATGGCCAACTGGTCTGGTGTTGAAAGTTTCAATTTTCGCTCTTCACAGAGGAAGAGCTAGAAGACTGTTCCGTGTCAAATCAAGACACTGCTCTAGGAGAGGAGCAAGTGTTGTGGTTAACCATCTGTGGAGGAGGGTAGAGTAACAATGATTATGCAGTACTTAATAAGTGTCATACGATACTGTGGGCAGTAGAGCAACATGCTCTAAAATCACAGGGTGTTCTGAGGGGGTAGAAATTGATTGACAAGCCAGTGAATGAATGACACGTACTAAGGTTGTGTGAGCGACTTTTGAATGTAATTGCCGATTGGAAATTTTGAGCGGAGCATTGATAGCGCCGCGTTCAGTGGGACAGAAAATGTCTGCTTTGTACAGAACGTTAGATAGGATCAGTCGGGTGGCGACGGTAGTTCACGTCCTCCTCGCAACAATGAGAGCGAAGGGCAATTTTACCACATTTACTAGCTGTTCCCTGAACTTGGTCTGCGTAACGGCGTAAAGGGCCGTGTTTGTACAACAGCTCAGAAGCTGCAGCATGGCGCCCAACTCTCGCAGCGAATCGGGCGGATACACAGACGTAACATAATACAGCCGATTCCACGCAGAGTACACAGTGAAAGGTGCCCACAGCAGGATGAAATTGCCCGAGACGATCAGCAGTAAAACAAGGGATTTCCTACGTTTCTCCATCTCCGGGTCGCTCGCTCTCTGTCCGTTGCCGGGAACACTGAGTCTCCTGCGGGCTCTGCTGGTGACCAAGACATGCCTGACGGTGAAGCCATTCGTTACCAGAACCAGCACAAATGGGAGCACAGGGGTTAGGAAGTAATAAAATGGCTCAATTTGAATCGCTACAAATGAAAGCAAATAACGCACTCTATGCAGACAAATGAATGGAGCAACCAGAAATGAATAACTCTCTGAGAGACGAAAATACCAGTAAATGTTCTTCGAGCCGCTGATCGCAGTCATTGTACCCAAAACCACGGCCGCAGTTTTGCCGGTGCAATATTTTGTTTTCAGCTTCTGGCAACAAATGGCGATAAACCGATCAAAGGTGAACGCGACGGTGAACCAGACCGAACAGTCAGTGACGGTGTAAAGCAGAACAGCGTGGACATTGCACACTTCGGGCATTGAGTGGAGGAAATAGTAGCTACGTGGAATCCTGTTCAAAATCAGGTCCAGGATAAGAACCAGAAGATCCGCCACTGCCATGGCAACCAGGTAGCAAGTGACAACTCTGGAGAGGCCGCACTTTCCCCGAGACAGAATGAATATGGTCACAATGTTCACTGCGAAACAATCATGGTAAACACATCAGTACGGTTCTCTTAAAGCAGTCATATACTGTCGACCACCGTTTTGTCTGCAGCAATGTTTGAAATGATTGTACAAGACGGTTGAATATAATCTTTGCGATTACCATTCAATATAAAAATTAAACAGTTGGGTAAATAAATGTGAATTCAACTCAAGCTGTTTGATCTAATATCAGTAAAGAAACAGGACATGAAGAACGCAGATAACGATGGCTGATGATTGGAGAATTTCGAACGTGTTGAGGGAAAAGGACCTGATTGATGCATCATGTATTACCTCTGTCGAATCAAGCTGCCGTGAAGTAAGTATCATTCACACCCACCACGTTCAGCTGAAGCACAGGTTCCAGCCCCTGATCGTTACCCAGGGCGCTTGGGTTGCAGCTGAAGTAGCAGCTCAAAGCCCTATTATTGCATCTCTCTTGCGTTCAGCGCACATTGACTGAATGATTATCACCTTCGAATCATGCCACAAAGTTGGCCGTCTCCTTTTGGTTCACTTGCCGTTATATTCGTATGTTGTTAATTAAATTCCCTATAATGATTTATACTTTCTTTCAGCAACATTTACCGTGGGATAGATTACGAATTAGAACTGAAACGGTAACAATAAAAAGTAAACTATTCACGTTCGTGGATACAGAGCAGGAGAACACAGCCATGGGCAGAAGTGGGACCATTGAGATAAATGTCCACAATTAGAGAACATGCACTGCACGTCACTGCGGAACTGCAGCCAGTATGAAAACGAGAAGAAAGTTCTTAGGATGCCCCGAGAGCTTATAAAAGGATGATCGCTCTGGTAGGAGCAGAATTGCGAGTGACCTCTTTGAGAATTTGATAGGCACTTGCGGAGATTTTATAACAGGAGGAACACGGTTAATATTCAGGGACGTCTGGCGTGCAGCTGATAGTCAGACCGACTAGTCAGGATATTAGTTTGGAATCCAGTTTAATAGCAAGGGAAACTCAAGTGAGAGAAAAAAAGCGAGGATAAAACAGATGGTGAGGAGGCATCCTTTTAAACTGTAATGCTTCAACGCTTCAGTGCAACGATTGGATATATGTTCACTCACTAGAAATTTACAATTGAAACTGGAACATTAACTGAGGCATTAACTAGCGAGTACAGACTCAGGGCTTTCAAACACGCCTCAAAGGATAAATCGTTTATTCTCGTAAACCTGCTCTAGATTATCCCACTGCCAGCACATTTTTGAACAGGCGTCCTCAGTACTGAAAATTACTAAAGAGCATCAGAGTTAATTATTATTATGAGGTACATGCCAGAAGGAAAATGTGTACTTAGTATTGATACCTGTGGTAAGAGACTCACCGGGAAGAGCAATGATGGCGAGGACGGGGAAGAAAATCACTTGAATGGCGGCGAAAACATTCGTGACTCGAAGATCTACCGTTATCGAATCATCATCTGCAAAAATATATGGAACCATCCAGAAGATATATTTTCCATCTCCTGTTGTAAACAGAGCTGTCCTTCCCGGATTCTGATCCATGACAGAACGATCTATGCTGTCCCTTCCCTCCCTCTGCATGCAGCTCCGGATCTCTGTCCGTGACAGGAGAGGCTGTTCTCGCTGAAAGTGGGAAACTGAGAGAAAGGGACTCTTATTAATAAGACCGAGAAACACTCCAGTGACGTCATGAGACTTCGTTGAAAATGCACTAATTATTTTCCACGAAACTACAGGAAGAGTTAACCCTTGGTTTTCCCACTAGATGATGAACAAGAATGTAGATAAGTAATTCTGTTTATACATATCTTGGAATAACAAAAATGAAATAATAAATTTGACAACATTTCGGTTAATTTAAATAAGATTACAGTCGAACAAACGTTCATTAAAATAATTAGAAACAATGAATTTTCTTTTAATATCCTGTTCTAAGGAAAAAGCTGAATTAGTTAAAAATCGCATATGATTCCTCTTTGGTTTGCGTTAAGTAGGATGTACAAAACAGCTGTTCTGTAACAAAGCGGCATTAGCTTGCAAAGTGTTAGGTTTATGAAAGAAGAAAGGACTATCAGATAGGAGCAGCAAGTAGACAAGAGATGCAGATTTGGGGAGGAAGGGAAGGGGGAGAGTGAGAGAGGGAGGGGGGGAGATACAGACAGAAGAATGGTCGCCAACTGGCTTCCCTGCAGCACAATGTAGATCAGTCCCTGCATGGCCGTCGAGTACCTTTTGCACACAGTCTTTATTTGGTTTAACAAGTGGCTGATTAGCATTTTTCATAGCATCCTGATATAACAGTAGTTTAATAATCTTCAACATGAGTACAGTGTCTCACTTCCTTGTGAAGTCCTGATACTATTGAATCAGAAAAGAAAAAAAAAATAAAACTATTTTCCTTACAGCCCATACCCGTACCCGTATCCCACACAACAAGCCACGCCGCAGTCATACAGACATTATCGCTTACGGCAGCTGATGCTCTCCCACTTGGTGTAAAGATTCGGTTATATTCCAAGCTGTCCTGTCTGGATTCTAATCCATGATAGGATAGACATTAATCCAAGGGTATCAGCATCTTCCTATGAAATGAGTTTATATTTATTGGAAAGCAAATCGACACTGTAACTTGGTAAAATTTACCTACATTGAAGATGACAGAAACAAACAACCACCATGCTCTAAATCGGTTATTCCGTTATTTCATTATTCTGTTACTGGGTCAGTATCGGCATTCATATGTTAATTGAAAATCCCTGGAAACTGCTGTTGATTTATTTTTCCCCAGACTAATAACATGGTATATCTGATAGCCTGCAGGCCGGACGGAAACTGGTGAACTCCAGCTCGTCTTGACTGCTATTAACCTCTGTTGGGGTTTGAAGTGAGATTCAATTGAAGCTTAGAAATGTAGTGACAGCGGCGGGCGCACTTTATGTTCATCGCAATAAATTTGAAAGAAAGATGTTTAAATCAGTCAGAAACATGCTAAAGACTATATAGGTTACTTTAAAACATATTTCTTCGTCACTCGAACATCAGGCAAGCACAGATGTGTAACATTATATGAACTAATTCACAGTAAGGGCGGAAGAAAAGATATTTTTAAATCCTCTTGTCGGCACCATTACGTTCAGTCACTGAGTACCAGCGGCAGATGATTATACAAATGCAAGTTCTTTATCTGCTGATCAACTGAACTATGATCAGATTTAGATTTGGACGTATGAATCAAAAAATTCTTCGTTGTAAGTGTAAGAAGGTCATTTTGTCTTACGGATGAATAACCCTGTACGATGAACACTCGGTTTCCTCGGTCTGCTCGGAGTGTAACCACGGCCCGATGTAACAATGTGGCTGCTTACTGATAATGTTGTATTAAAACATCTAATGACCGTAATTGTTATGTGCTAGAAACCCCAACAGTGAGACCAATGCTGAAGTATTGACTGTGCAGTTTGCATCATGCTCAACGGCCAGCCGTTATATTTGCGGACATGTGAGCAGGCACTAACAATTCAATTTAGTACGAACATTGTCACACTTGCTCTGCGTAACCCGTGACTTTGCTATCAATGATAATCGGACATCATCTTCAGTCGTGTAATTCTGCTGAGTAACTTGTTTTAAGACAGACGTTCGCATTCTCGGTGAGGATGTTGAAGTAGCAGCAACATGACCAGTGTGGGACATAAAGAAACCATGCAAGCAGCTTAGTTCTCAGTGTGGACTGTGATGTGACTGGATATGCAGTGAAATTATTACTGTGGTCACGGATGTAGAATTTGATCAGTAGAGACTTTCAGTCCAGACGGTTTCTGCAATGATAATATAGCTGCTGCCGCATAACAACTCATTTCACGATATATGCCAATGATATTAAACCTCATTTTGGTTCTGATTCTATTGTAAGCAATGATTCGATTCTGAGATCAGAGGCTGTTTTATTTAATACTGCGTCGGTCCATATAAGAAATAAATTATGCCTGTGATAGCTGTCACGATCTAGAATTTCAAACACATTGCCTACTTTATACCTAGCAACCTACACAATCTATTACACTTTACCGCACTTCAAAAAGTTTGAATTTAATCCTTCTACTGCCAATCAGTTTACACAGTGCGTTCCAGATTCCTTGTGACATACAGTTGGGAATGTAAGAGGGAGTGGAGCGTAAGTTCACAAGGTTAATTCCCGGGATGGCAGGACTGACATAGGTTGAATGATTGGAGCGACTGGGCTTGTATACACTGGAAACTAGAAATATAAGAGGGGATCTGTTTGAAACATTTAAGATTATTAAGGGATTGGGCACGCTGGAGACAGGAAACGTGCGCCCGATGTTGGGGGAGGTCAGAAACAAAGGCCACAGGTTAAAAACAAGGAGTAGGCCATTTAGAACGGAGTTGAGGTAAAACGTTTTCATTCAAAGAGTTGTGAATCTAAGGAATGCTCTGCCTCAGAAGGCGCTGAAGACCAATTCTCTGCATGCTTTAAGAAAGATTTACAGAGAGTTCTTAAAAATAGCGGAACCAAGGGATATGGGGAGAAGGCAGGAACGCGGTACTAATTGAGGATGATCACATTGAATGGTGGCGCTGACTCGTAGGGCCGAATGGCCTGCTCCTCCACCTATTGTCTATTGTCCTGTGTAAAAGTTTATACAAATACATACATTGACTGCGCAATATCTAAAGTTGAAATGAGCAACGTGTTAGCCATCAAATTTCATTACTACTTTGCTCATTCGCTTCGCTCCATCACCCGATCTATAAATGAAGATATATCTGTTGGTGTTCATAATATATAGTTTCCAATCTGGTGTGCAACAGCTTATCTATATGGGAACAAGACCCGATGCATTTTAACAAATTGGCAGTTGCACATTTGAGATAAAAGCCGATATACGGGTCTAAGCCGTGATCCTGCGTTTGAGATTAGCGGCTGTGCTGCAAGACGGCAGCATCTGGACTAACTCTCCTCCTGGATCGTTAGTTACACAATCACATCGAGCTATAGTGTACAGCTTTTTTGGAGCCTTTGATCCAGATAATCACGATCTGCTGCCTGCAGGAAACACTTAAGGAAATGGAGGAATGTAAAATAGAGTTGTCCTAAGAATACCTTTCTGTGAATGACCAGGACACGCTGTAAAAGTACCACTGTGGTCAGTGTTAAAGCTCCGGAAACATGGTCAACGGTGGGCCTAGAACAATAATCACGTCGGCAGTGAGATTATCATCTCAGTTCAATGAGCTGAGATCCAGAGAAGCAATAACAGCATCAGCGTGGACAGTGACATGTTTAGAATGTGTAAGCCATTTTGCTTATTGAATAGAAGAGTCCATGATTGTTCTGATGTTCAAGTATTACACTCAATGTTTCTGTTTTGTGTCCGTTGTTCTGTATTTCCAATCTAGAGAGTGGCTCTCCAGAAGGTCAGGGAGATATGTCTGAGTTTAATCACTGGAGAAGTTGGGTAGATTTAGCAAGACTGTTTCACAACTTTCCGCATCTACAGATAAATCATCCCTGGAATGTTTACCCGTACTGGAGCCAAGAAAAATCAAATTATTAACAAATGTCTAATAACAATGTGTCCTATTTTCATCTTATACCAACATGTAGAGTATCCCTTATTTCTACATGTGCTGAGCTACAACGGGTTAACTACATCAATTTCTGGCTGTAATTAATTTGACTTGTGATGTGTAATAATTCCCTTTGTTTTTGTAAACTGCCTGGATGAACCAACACAAAGCTGAATATTTATTTGCAGCATTATTATCAATGTGTTAAAGTGTTTAAATATGTTAAGCATATGTTTACATATACTGTATACAAGATATTTTAACAATTAGATTTGCTATGTTATTGTCAGTATGCGAGATCTGAGAAAAGAAGCCGCTGTATAAAGCTGTCAGTGATTCAGACTCGATATTTTCAGGTTCCTTGGTGTGTTCCATTATTTGCACCCACTGAACACAATCGGCACCTCTTTTCATATTTCAGATTCCTTATCTACTAATCCACTGCACAATGTTAAGAATTAATTTTGTGCAGACTGACCAAATAATTATGATGTAAGAGCTCCTTTCCTCCGCTGGGCTACATGTTACACTGGAGCATGCCGTAGCCCCTGCTCAGAATCAGAATAAGAATCAGAATCAAGTTTATTATCACCCGAATGTGAATTTTTTTAACTTAACATAGAAACATAGAAAATATGTGCAGGAGTAGGTCATTCGGCCCTTCGAGTCTGCACCAGCATTCAGTATGATTATGGCTGATCATCCAACTCAGAAACCTGTACCTGCTTTCTCTCCATACCCTCTGATCCCTTTAGCCACAAGGACCATATCTAACTCCCTCTTAAATATAGCCAATGAACTGGCCTCAACTGTTTCCAGTGCTGCAGCAGTACGATGCAATACACAATCTAGCATAGATAATAATAAACAGATTAAAACACGATAAATAAACAAGCAAATCAATTATGTGCAATGAATAGATTATTAAAAATTTGCCAAATCAGTAATACTGCAGATTAAAAAGTGGCCAGTGTCCAAAGCTTCAAAGTCCATTTAGGAATCGGATGGCAGAGGTGAAGAAGCTGTTGCTGAATCACTGAGTGTGCGCCTTCAGGTTTCTGTGTCTCCTACCTGATGGTAACAGTGAGAAAAGGGCATGCGTTAGATGCTGGAGCTCTTCAATAATGGACGCTGCCTTTCTCAGACACCTTTTCCTAAAGATGTCCTGGATACTTTGTAAGCTAGTGCCCTTGTGGAACTGACTAGATTTCCTTCCGTCCTGTGATGCAGCCTGTCAGAATGCTCTCTATGGTGCAACTAAAGAAGTTTTTGAGCTTATCTCTTGACATGCCAAACCGCTTCAAACTCCTAATAAAGTAAAATCACTGCCTTGCCTCTTGATGATGATATCAATGTGCTGGGACCAGGTGATATCCTCAGAGATCCTGACACCTAGGGACTTAAAGCTGCTCGCTCTCTCTACTTCTGATCACTATATGAGTACTTGTACGTGTTCCTTCATCTTACCGTTCCTGAAGTCCACAACAGCTTTTTCGTCTTATTGACGTTGAATGCCAGGTTGTCGCTGCGGCACCATTCCAGTAGGTGGCATATCTCAATCCTGCATGCCCCCTCGTCACCACTTGAGATTCGACCAACTATGGTTGTATCGTCATCAAATTTGTAGATGGTATTTGAGCCATGCGTAGCCACACATTCATGTATATACAGAGAGAAGAGCAGTGGGCTAAGCACATGCCCCTGAACACATGCCAGTGTTCATCATCAGCAAAGGGGGTATGGTATTACCAATCCTCACAGACTGTGGTCTTCCGGTTAGGAAGTCGAGACTCCAATTACAGAGGGAGGTACAGAGGCCCAGGTTCTGCAACTTCTCAATTAGGATTGTGGGAATGATGGTATTAAATGCGACGCTGTAGTCGATGAACAGCATCCTGACGTAGGTGTTAGTGTTGTCCAGGTGGGGAACACGCCGTGTGAAGAACCATGGAGATTGCATCTGCCGTTGCTCCTCAGTGTTGCATTCGCCTTCTTTGCCACAGTCTCAGAATGTAAAGTAAATTTACTGGAGTCCTCATGAGGATCCGAAGGACCCGCTGCACGTCTGACGTTTCTGCATTCACCACATTTATATAATAGTCCGCACTAGTGTTTCTCTTACCAAAATGTATTATTATACACTTCCCAACACTTTGTTCCATGAGCCACTTTTTCGACAATTCCTACAATTTGTCTAACTTCTGCTGTAGTCGCATTTTGCTCAGCAAAACCTTCTATTCTATCTATATTCCTATCATCTGCAAACTTTGTCACACAGCCGTCAATTACAATATCGAAATCATTGGAAAACAATGTGAAAAGTAGCGGTCCGAATACTGAGGAACAGCGGTTGTCACCGGTTGCCAATCAGAAACGGTCACTTTTATTCCCATCGCTGCCCCCGGCCTGCCTGACAATCCGATACGCACGTCAGTATCTTCCCTGTAACGTCCCAGTCTGCAGGCCCCTGTGTGGGACGTTATCAAATGCCTTCTGAAAATCCAAGTCAGTAGCATCCGTTGACTCCCCTTTGTCCATTCTCTTGAAAATCTCGAAAAAAACAAAAATATGTCAGCCAAGAGTTTATTTCACAGAAACCAGTCTGGTTTTGACATATTTAACAGTTAGCCTCCAAATACTACTAAATATCATCCTGAATGATCGAATCGAACCGTTTCCAAAACAGATAGGTGGGGCTGACTGACCTGTAATTTATTTTCTTATGAATTCCTCCCTTCTTAAAATGTACAGTGACATTTGCCATTTTCCAGCCATCCTAGACCCCGCCAGCATTAAGTGATTCTAGAAAGATCAGGACTAGTGCACACGTTCTCTGCTCAGCAACCTCTCTCAAGATCACGGGATTTCGTCCATCAGAACGGGGTGACTTATCCAACGGAACACATCTAAGTTTGTCTGACACACTTTCCTTGTGATAGCACTCACTACTGCTCTCTGAAACTCACGGACAGTTCCACTGCTTTTGTCTTCCTCCGTGAAGTCAAATGCAAAATTCACAATAAGTCCAGCTCCATTTTCTTTGCCCCCCATTGCTACCTCAGCAGCAACGTTTCTCCAGTGGTCCAATATCAACTCTCATCTCGTTTTTTTTTTTTTGTCTTTCTTTATGTTATTGGATAGTGTGCCCCTTATATTTAATCTTTTTTCCTTCTTATAGGTTTGCTGGTTTTGAAAAGCTTCCCATTAATCCAAATACACACTCACTTTTTTCTACCTTATATGCTCTTTCACTTGGATTTTATGTTGTGCATTGCATCCGTTGTGAGCCACGGTTGCTCGAGATCAGCAAAGCAGCATCTTATAGTCATTTGTCCATGTTGTGGGGGACATCGGAACACCTAGCGCCAAAGCAACGACGGGAAGTGATTTTACCAGTGGACTGATTAGGAATTGGGTATAATTCCATTTCCACTGAGCGTTCCTCCCCAGACGCATAGCGAAACATTATGTCCGAACTCGCGCTCTGTTAGTGCAGTCTTAGCCCCACACAATCACAGCGGAGCGACTCTGTGACCCGGAGATCGGAGTGAATTTCTCACGGAATCGGGCATCGGCTCTTGCTGCCCCTCATCCACGAGAAAACATTTTCATTGTAACCGTAATCCTCGAGTCAACCTCAGAAGGACATATATGTCATCAGTATGAACTTGACCGCGACCACGTTAACTCCCCATTCTCCCGTCGCCTCTTCCCTGCTGTCACCTAAGTACTAAAGGGTCAGTGCCAACCTGCCATTCACTCACTTTTCATCACTGGAAAGAAACTGATGTGGCCACTTTCTATTCCATCCATCCAACACTTGGCTTGTGTGTCTGCTGTCAGGGATCCTGAATGTCAGAGCGGAGGTTCTCAAACCATCCACTGACACTATCGATGACTTTTCATTGGATATGATTCTGTGAATTTCCTTCTGATCAAAACAAGATTATGAAAGTCTGGTGGTTCCTGTGGGGTCATTACCCTCAGTAGCAAGTTTTTTGGACACGGCTCTGGGGGGGTTTATGACAGCGGGGCAGAGCAGCAGCAGTCAGGCTGGTGGCTCTGTATCCGGCTCAAAGTCTCACCAGCGAAAAGTAAACTCAGGCAGTGCGGTAGTGATAGGGGACTCGATAGTTAGGGAGACAGACCGGAGGTTCTGTGATTGCAAAAGAGCCACCAGTATTGTGTATTGTCTCCTGGATGCCAGGGTCCAGGATCCTTCAGAGTTGCCGCGAGATATTTTCAATCGTGAACAGACAGAAGTCGTCGTGTATATGATCACTGGCAAAAATAGTGAAAGAGGTTTTAAGCTCTGGTCGAGCTCCCAACCACTGTTGGGAGACCTGTATATAACTGCCATCAACGTCGTTTTACCCTTGCAGTTTCTTAGTGCATCCCACAAAGATTCAACATCTTCCCATCTTGTGTCACATATTTCTACTGAGCCTATGTCATTCTTTACCAGTAGAGCCATGCTTATCCTCTACCTATCCTCCTATCGTTCTGATATAAGGTGTACTTTTGGACCATCAGCTCCCAATTACAAATTTCCTGCAGGCACGATTCATATATGGCAACAACATAATACCTAGCAATCTGTAATAGTGCAACAAGATCCTCCAACTTTCTTCTTATACTCCGTGCATTTAGATACAACACCTTGAGTACCGTATTCGTTGTCCTTTCTAATTCTGCATTCCTAATGTTTTGATAGCGTATTGGATGAATCTTAGTCCATCACCTGCGTGCCCTTCCCTGTAGTCATCCTGCACACTATCTTTACATTTTTACCATTTTTACCAGCCCCCTACCAAACTGATCTAAACCCGCCCCAACATCTTGATCAAACCTGCCCGCGAGAATATTGGTCCCTCTTGGGATTAGTTGAAAACCGTGATCTTTGAAAAGGTACTACATCCCCCAAACAAGACCCCAATGATCCAAGAACGTGGATCCCTGCACCAACTTCTCAGCCACTCATTTATCTGCCAAATCACCCATGTTCTACCTTTACTGACGCGTGGGAAATGCCATCAATATGCAGGAAAATACATTTAGGATGAATATGAGTAGCGACTAGTTCTCCCAGAAAGTATTGAACCCGTGGAAGTTTCTGACATGGGAGGAGGAGAGACTACCGCACTATGGAGTTATCAAGAAAGTTAGCAGGAAACTTAATTAATATAAGACAGTAGACGTGGTCTAAATGAACATTAGCGAATCATTTGACAAGGTCCTGCATGGAAGGTTGGTAAATAGGGTTAATTCATTTTGCCCTCAAGATGAGATTGTTAATTGGTTTAGTTGTTGGTGGAGAAGCCAGAAAATAGATGTTGCTTCTGTGACTGGAGGTCTGGGACGAGTGGAGTGATGCAGAATTCGGTTCTGGGTCTCCTGTTTGTAATTGATAGAAATTATCTGGATGATATTGAGGTAAACCTGATCACCAAAGTGCAAATGACACCAATATTTGAGGCATAGTGGACAGCAAGATAGTTTGTGAAAGCTTGCAATGAGATCTGTACCAGCTGTAAACGTGGCAGATGGAATGTAATACAGCCAGGTGTCAGGTCTTTCAGAGGACAAACATGGGCAGAATTTTCAAACTGAGAAATGTGGAACCGGAGAAGGATCTACGTATACAGATTTATATTTCAGTCAGAGGTAGAGCAGGTTTTGAAGAGAACTTTTGCACATATGGCATCATAAATCAAAATACTGAGTGCAAGAGTTGGGGTGTTATGTTCAAGTTGTATACAGCATTGGTGAGGTCCCACGGATGTTGTTTTGTCCAGTTCACGTTACCTATCTAAGGAAAGATTTCAATAGGAATGAAAGATGCTAGACAGAATTTACAAGGACTTGAGGATCAGAGTTATTGGAAAATATCAAGAGAGTTAGGCATTTACACCCTAGTCCATAAGAGAACAGAGGATATTTTCTGTTGGTACACAAAATTATGAGAGGTATTCATCGGCTAAGTTCAAGCAGATTTTTTTTTTCTACTGAGGCTGGGTGAGAATCAACCCAGAGGTGAAGAGTAAAACGTGAAATGTTTAAAGGGCGATTAAGTGGAATCTTCTTCACAGAAAGGATGGTGAGATTGCGGAACAAACTGTCAGTGTATGTTTGTGAAGTGTTGTCCTTCATGTCATCACCCCTTAACTGAAATCTAAACCCTCTGTGTGTACACACTTCTGTGCTTGGAAAGCATCTAGCCATTCACCCTACTGATGCACCTCATGATTTTTCTCATCTTTAAGTTCACTTCTCAACCTCGTATGATCCGGGGTGGAAAGTGTTCCAGTCAAAGCAGTTTCTCCTTGTAACTGAGCCCCTCCCATAATATCCGACTGTATCACCCCTTCAGCGCAATTTGACACTTTGTATACTGAGGCACCAGAAGTGTACACTCTACTAATGCCGTCAACTTTGAAGTTTTAAAACATTCGTTCGAAGACTTCTCTTCAATGTCCGGTAAAAACACAGATATTCATTGGTTGTCTTATTTAATTGCCTGTTCCTACAGCTGCCGGGATCTCTGTACTAGTTCAAAAGCTATGGGATGGATACGTCAGAAAAAAAAGAGAAAAAATACATCAAAATAAAAATATGTAACATGTAATATATCAAAATCACTAGGAAGACAGAGGATTAGGAAGCTTTTAAAAAGAAGCAAAACTTATAGGCAGACACCAATCCAACAGACCGAATAGAAACGATTAATAAACTGAGACCGTCAAACCCCAATGTGAAGAAAAAATATGTTCTGACTAGAAAAGTAGTAAATGAAATTTAGAACTGAAGGTCTCGAAAGTGTGTCCTGAGCCACGAAGCCAGTCATTACTTCAGCTGATTCATGAGCCCGTTGATTGCAGGCAAACGCAGAGCCGAGAAAACGTCGATAAGCAGTAGGCAGAAGTAGCCCGTCCCTCACCCCCAGCCCCGACATCTTTCAATCAGGAAATGACAACTAAATCCTCCAAATCTCCAGTCGCTCTTTGCTTCCGTTCCAGAAGCATGACGATTTGAAAGGCTCTCAGCTATCTGTTGTGTTGCATTGTTATTTTCCTGTTTTGTCTGGTCTGCATCAGTTAGCTGAAACTCCGAAGTGGGCTTTTTCTTGAGGTGTTTGCGAGTTCTTCCTAACACTTCTCCTTCCACTGTTTGGAACATATATGATCTGTGTTGCACTTCTTCGAGTACTGCAGGTTTCTGTGTCCATGTGTTAATTCTGTCTTGAATACTTAGTTGATCTCCTTGGTGCAATTCAGGTAATGGACGAGAACATCTGTCAAAGTATGTTTTCTGCTTTGGTTTGTGTTCACCTTTCCATCTTTCCTCTTGTTCACCACTCTCTATTCTCAGGAGGATGTCATCTATTGGCAGATTGGATCTCAAAAGGCGTTCCATCAATAACTGAGCAGGTGAAAATCCACATTCAAGTGGAGTACTGTGGTAGGCTAACAAAGCTTTATAAAAATCACCTCCACTGTTTTTTGCTTTGTGCATCAGTTACTTGATAATTCATACTGACTTCTCAGCAAATCCATTGGACTGAGGGGAAAATCACCTAGATGTTGTATGAACAAAACACCATTCCTGAGCAAAATGTCTGATGCATTCACCATTGAATTGTGGACCATTGTCTGTTACAGCTTCATTAGGTACACCATATCTGGACAAAAATGATTCCATGCATGTAATTACATTATCTGTTGTTCTGCCCAAACCACACGCATTTGGATACAAGTGTAGTAATCAGTTATTAATAGATAATCGTTGTTGTCAGTTACAAGCAGATAAACGCCTACCTTCTGATAAAGGCTTTGAGGACTAGGATGTGGATGCAGCGGCGCCTTTGTGTTCCGAGTTTGGTATTTAAAGCATATTCGACCAGAAGACAACAATTTTGCAATTTCTTGATTCACCCCTGTGCCAAAGCATCACTTGCCGCTCCCTTCTCTTACACTTTTCAATAGCTAGGTGACCTCATGAATTTTCCCAAGCATTTATTTTCGGAGTTTTTTAGGAATTACAATTCTGCTGCCTTTGTACGGTATTCCGTCCACAATAGAAAGTCTTGATCTGTGGTTCCAATATTGTTGTACCTCTGAGGGACAGACATGCTTAGTACTTGGTCATCCATCCATCACCAATAGTATAACCTGACTGAGAATTTTGTCCTTCTCTGTCTCAAGACGCAGCAGTTCCAACTTTTGGGAGAAACAGGTACAGTCTCTATGATCAAATTAACATATGCCTGAACATCAACATCGTCCCTGTGACTGTCTTTTGTTGTTGGGTCCGGAGCTATGGAAAGTGTGTCCCCAGTGTACATGAATTTTCCAGGTGTGTATGAAACATTCAATACATATATTTGCAATTTGATCATCATTCACTGAATTTGTAAAGGACAGTTGCTTTAAGTTTTGCTAAGCAATACAATCAGAGGCTTATGATCAGTTTCATCATCAACTGATGAAATCTTTCACAGGCAAACATAATGCTGAGCAAATCTTTTTCAATTTGGGCATACCTTGTTTCTGGGTCAGAAACAAGATGAACGAAATGAATATGCCACTGGTAGACATTCCTGATCATGTTTTTGGCGTAATACTGCTCCTGAGCCTTCTTGAGATGCATCACATGAGATTTTGATGGGTCTCTCAGAATCATAGAATTTCAACACAGTTTCTTTGGTGGGCACTTCCTTGAGATTTTGCGATGCCCTCTCCCGTTCATGATTCCAGCTCCATTGGTTTGTTTTCTGTTAGCCGGCTCAATGGAGCAAGTTGTTCCGAAAGACTGGGTATGACTTTTCCCATGTAGTTGACCGTTCCCATAAACCTTTGAACATCCTTTTTACATTGTGGTCTTGGCATACTCCCAATAGTAGGAACCTTCAATGGATGAGGACTCACACCCGTTTTGGTGATGATATCACCCACAAAGGTAAATTCAGTCTCTCCGAGCTGACATTTGTTCATATTCAACTTGAGGCTTGCCTTCCGTGTTGCCTCTAAGACTTGTCTAAGTCTGGAGTCATGTTCTTGTTTCGATGCCTGGCAAACAATAATATCGTTCACTGAAGTATCTACGCTCCGTTTTCAGTTGATCACGTCATGCAAAAGTTACTTTTCTACATGGATGTACTAAGGGTGGCACTGAGTTGTCAATTTTAATCGTGCGCTCTCCTGGAAGACAAGCAAGCTCTTTGAAAAAGTCCTCATACTCTTTCATCAAGTCACTGTATTCTGACCATCCAAGACTAAATCTCTTTTCAACAAATTCAGTCCTTCAGAGGCAGATAGATCCAGCACCACTATAAATGAATACGTGTGCACCATATTTTTGTGTGATTCTTTTGCCACGCATGTCCCTTTAAATGGAATGTCTGCACCTGAATACCCAGTCACTTTTATATTTGTCTGATGTGACTTTGGTCTTTGCTTTAATGCACTAAACTCAGATTCTGCAAGAAAATTTACCTGTGATCCGGTATCCAATTTAAAGAGAATAATGTTTTAATTCAGTTGGAATGGCATAGTCCGGTCATTCTTTTTTGTTTTATTTTCACAAAGCGCATCTACAGAAAATTCGCGTTCATCTTCAAGCACGGCATTTACGTGTTTTATTTCCTTTCTACTTCTGCAATAGCGTGAAAATGATTAATCTTATCACAGTTGTTGCACAGTTTCCGATACGCTGGACATATTTTAGGTCGGTGCTGCCGCACACAGCGATCACAAAGTATTTCTCTTTCAAACGATGTCTTGCCCTTTGTCTGTTTCGTAGTCGCTTCAATATATTTTCTAACATGTTTGCGGTTAATCACAATGTGTACTCTGCAGTTCTCAATAAAACATCTTTAGACTGAGACTCTATGGTTTCCGAAGCTTTGCAGAGAATCAAAGCTTCTTCCAATTTTTTCTTTCATTTCTTCTTTTCAGCTTTTCTTTCACAGAGACCTGACGAAGGGTCTCAGCTCGAAAAGTCGACAGTTCCTATTCCTATTGACGCTGCCTGGCCTGCTGCGTTCCACCAGCATTTTGTATGTGTTCCAAATTTAAGTCTGATTCTCTTATAACCATATAACAATTACAGCACAGAAACAGGCCATCTCGGCCCTTCTAGTCCGTGCCGAAAGCTTATTCTCACCTATTCCCACTGACCCGCACTCAGCCCATAACCCTCCAGTTTTTTTTTCCTGTCCATATACCTATGATTTTACTTTAAATGAGAATACTGAACCCGCCTCTCCCACTTCTACTGGAAGCTAGTTTCACACAGCTCCACTCTCTGAATAAAGAAGTTCCCCCTCGTGTTACCCCTGAACTTTTGCCTCCTAACCCTCAACTCATATCATCTTCTTTGAATCTCCCCTGCTCTCAATCGAAAAAGCCTATCCCCATCAACACTATCTAACCCCCTCATAATTTTTAATAACTCTATCAAGTTCCCCCTCAACCTTCTAAGCTCCAAAGAATAAAAAAGCTAACTTGTCCAAATTTTCTCTGTAACTTCGGTACTGAAACGCAGGTAATATTCCAGTAAATCTTCACTGTACTCTCTCTATTTTGTTGATATCTTTCCTATAATTCAGTGACCAGAACTGTAAACAATACTCCAAATTCGGCCTTACCAAAGCCTTGTACAATTTTATCATTACATCCCAACTCCTACACTCAATGTTCTGATTTATAAAGGCCAGCATTCCAAAGCTTTCTTCACCACCATATCCACATGAGATTCCACCTTCAGGGACCTATGCACCATTATTCCTCGGTCACTCTATCCTACTGCATTCTTCAACGCCCTGACATTTACGATGTATGTCCTATTTGGATTATTCCTACCATAATGTAGCGCCTCACACATATCAGTATTCAACTCCATCTGCTATCGCTCATCACACTCTTCTAATTGGCCTAAATATCTCTGCAAGCTTTGAAAACCTACTTCTTTATCCACAACGCCACCTACCTTAGTATCAACTGCATACTTACTAATTCAATTTACCACCCCATCATACAGATCATTAGTGTATATTACAAACAACATTGGACCCAGTTCATATCCCTGAGAAACACCAGTAATCACTGGCCTCCTACCTGACAAACGGTTGTCCACCACTACTCTCTGGCATCTCCCATCCAGCCACTGTTGAATCCATTTTACTACTTCAATATCAATACCTAACGATTGAACCTTCCATACTAACCTTCCGTCTGGAACCTCGTCAAAGGCCTTACTGAAGTCCATAGAGACAACATCCACTGCTTTATCCTCGTCAACTTTCCTCGTAAACTCTTCAAAAAAATTCAATATGATTTGTCAAACATGACCTTCCACGCACAAATCCATGCTGACTCTTCCTAATCAGACGCCCTCTATCCAGATAATTATATATACCATCTCTAAGAATATTTTCCATTAATTTACCCACCTCTGACGTCAAACTTACAGGGCTATAATTGCTAGGTTTACTCTTAGAACACGTTCTAAACAATGGAACCACATGAGCAATACACCAATCCTCCGGCACCATCCCCGTTTCTAATGACATTTGAAATATTTCTGTCAGAGCCTCTGCTATTTCTACACTAACTTCCCTCAAAATCCAAGGGAATATCTTGTCAGGACACTCAGATTTATCCACATTTATATTATTTAAATGCGCCAGTACTTCCTCCTTTTTAATCGTCACAGTTTCCATAACTTCCCTACGTGTTCCCCTTACCTTACGCAATTCAAAATTCTTCTGCTTAGTGAATACCGAAGAGAATAAATAGTTCAAAAGCTCTCCCATCTCTTTCGGCTCCACACATAGCTGTCCACACTGATTCTCTAAGGGACCAGTTTTATCCTCACTATCCTTTTGCTATCAATATAACTGTAGAAACTCTTCGGCTTGATTTTCATCTTACTTGCCAAAACAACCTCGTATCTACTTTTAGCTTTTCTTATTTCCTTCTTAAGATTCTTCTTACTTTCTTTATATTCCTTTAGCACCTCAGTTACTCCATGCCTCCTATATTTATTGTAGATATCTCCCTTTTTCTAAACCAAGTTTCCAATATCCCTTGAAAACCATGGCTGTCTCAAACTTTTAACCTTTCCTTTCAACCTAACAGGAACATAAAGATTCTGTACCCTCAAAATTTCTCCTTTAAATTACCTCCATTTCTCTCTTACATCCTTCCCATAAAACAAGTTGTCCCAATGCACCCAAATAGCCTCCCTAAACATGCCCTCTAATCTATCCTGCCAGAGCTCCGCTGTACATTTACTCTGACAAGCAACTAAGCACCTCCCCCTCTTGTCCCTCCAATTCTATCACACCGGAAGCAACAAAGTCCAGGAATATTTAGTAGCCAATCACCCCCCTTCTGCAGCCATGTTTCACTAATACCCACAACATCATATTTCCAGGTATCAATCCATGCTCTTAGCTCACCCACCTTTCTTACAATGCTCCTGGCATTAAAATAAATGCATTTAAGAAATTCTCCAACTCTTCCTTTCTGTTTATCTCTACCAGTACAAAGAGAATTACTGTCTTTTTTTTTCCTTCTCCCATACAGCTGTTCCCACACTCTGGTTCCTCTCCCCCTCGTGTCTAGTTTAAATCCACTGCAGCCTCTCTATCAAATCTACCTGCAAGAATATTTGTCCCCCTCCAGTTTAGCTGTGTGAAATGAGCTTCCAGCAGAAGTTCGGTATTGTCATTTAAAGTAAAATTGGACGTATATGGACAGGTAAGGAATG
This sequence comes from Hypanus sabinus, assembly GCF_030144855.1. Lineage (NCBI taxonomy): Eukaryota > Metazoa > Chordata > Chondrichthyes > Myliobatiformes > Dasyatidae > Hypanus > Hypanus sabinus. Next base: position 855,591 of record NW_026779679.1, read on the forward strand.
GAGGGTGATGGACTGAGTGCGGGCCACTGGGACTAGGTGAGTGTAAGCGTAGGCACGGACTAGAAGGGCGGAGATGGCCTGTTTCTGTGCTGTAATTGTTGTATGTTTTTCTGGTTATATATTTGTATGCTTATATGGTTCAGATGTAAACTGTCCAGCCGGAACAGGTCCTACCTTCCTTCGAAAACTGAACAATTATCTATAAATTTGAAGCCCTCCCTCCTGCACCATGTCTTCAGCCACGTGTTGATCTGCACTGTATTACTATTTCTAAACCCACCTACATGGTCCCTACATGGACCAAGACATCCGACTGCTCTCCCTGCCTCTTAAGACACTTTCTCTCAGAACATTATCCAGAATGCCGCAAACAATTCTGTCTTTAACGAGAGAGTCCGTCAGCTCTGCTTTTACTGTGGCACTTGTAGCAATCCTGAGATTGCTATCCTGGATATCCTGTCCTTTAACTTGGCAACTAGCTCCCTAAACTCAACTTTCAGGACTTCCTCACTCTTCCTAACCACGTCATTAGTCCCTACATGGACCAAGACATCCGACTGCTCTCCCTGCCTCTTAAGACACTTTCTCTCAGAACATTATCCAGAATGCCGCAAACAATTCTGTCTTTAACGAGAGAGTCCGTCAGCTCTGCTTTTACTGTGGTTTCTCAACTCCGGAACAAATTGATCAATCGTTTAACCAGCTTTCTGCTTGCATGTAAAGAATTTATACCTTTCATACGTCACACTGCACTTCAGTATACAAAATGCTTCAAAATTGTCGATTATCGCTTTTAGATTCAAATTATCTCCGATCTCAGATTTAAAATGATTTTCTAGCTCAACTACGTCATCCCGAATCACGTGGAAAAGATTTGTTGCTTTGTTTTTTTTTTTCCCCATTTCATTTTCTACTCCGATCGGTCATAAATAAAATTCAAAACGCTGTTTGAATTGTCTCCTGTTATCAGCTACATTTCCAGTCAGCTGAAGCATTGATAGGGGTTGCAAAACTTCCATTCTTAAAACTGGTAGCAAAATATTAAAAGTTAGCATTCCTTTATTTCGGTTTCCTTCGCTTCTCCCGAGTGAGCGAATCGAATTATTCTTGCAGAATAACTTCTGACACCATATTGTGTCTTTATACGTACCGTGGGTTACACATAAAGACACACATTCTGGAGGGACATAACGAGAACTTTAATGTACAGCAGCAAACAACAACCACCTCTGATATACAAGATTCTCGAACACTCTGTCAGTTCCGCCTGTTCTCCGAACTCTGTCATGTGACATATGATATCTCCGCGAAGCCTAAATGATATCTATACAGCAGTGTGTACCCGGTCTGATGACTATGTTTTTGGAATTATGAGAGACGAGCTTATTAGAGACAGGATTGTTCTTTGACTCCAGTTACATGGTAGTCTTATACTGGAGAATTTGTTACTGTGTTGCCTTTATGACATTTGTTTAGTTTATAATATTTTCGCTTTAGTAATTCGTTTGTTAGCATTTTTTAATTAAAATTAGAGTTGTTTAAAGTAAATTCGTTGTCTGTGATATATCGCGGCATGCGATGACGTCACACCCGGTTTCGCCGCGTCTTGTGGGAAAATACCGGTTTGGAGAAACGCGAGGGAGGGGGCTCACATGTGCAGGATCAGCGCAAGAAAAGTTGTCTTTCTACGCACTAGAAACATAGTGAAGCAACGCCGTAAGTTCATGAGATAATCGATATGTTGAATTAAAATGTTAACGCTGATTCTGTTAAAAGTAATGACGGTTGATAAGGTTTATGTTTTCGTTAGTTACAGAGTTGCGTATAGTTTGTGTTGAAGTGTATTTATAGCAGTCAATCGCGTAGGTAGATTCTGACTGTATGCTGCATTTTAATGTAATGTAATGTAGTTGTAGTTTACTTTTGCAAGTTTTTACGATGTAAATGTGATATCAAGAAGGAAACAAATACTGTACAAATCTTGTATTGTTTTATCAACAGTTTTCACCATACGTTAATGTGGAAGAGTGAACAGTAAACGGTTAATCTTACTGCTATCCGGTTTTCATTGACGACGGTTTACCACGGTGTTTAGTTCAGCGTTCTTTTACAACTGACCGAGAACACTAAAATTAATATGGTATCTCACAGATACTAGCAAAGGAAATCGCACATTCTCGTGAAAGTTCTGTTGCTGGAAGATAATTCAAGGTAGAGAGAAGGAGAACCAACAGCTAGAGAAAAAGAGCATGAAGGGAAAGACCGGTTATGCGGAGCAGCAATAGATGTCACGGGCGAAAATACAGTCAAGGATCAGACAGTTTCTCATTTAAGAACTGGGAAGCGGGGATAACAGGTTCGCCTGACGTTTCCATTTAATTCTAGCGGGAGAAGAGGTCCCTGCGCTGCTGAGGCCAGTGATACAGTTGGGGTCAGCTGTAAACACCAGTTCTGTTGCTCTGAGAGATCTCAGCAGACCAACAGTAAACAGGAGAAAGAGTAAACAGTCGGCCGACAACATTCATCAGGATGATTAATTTGTGTGTTTTCTTCCGTATTTCGAGCATCTGCAGATTATCTAGAGCTTGATCTGTCATCACATTGTTTCCATTTACACACGTGGAGGAATAGAGAAGGGAGCATGAAGGCAGCTGAACCAAAATAACTTACAGCATTTATTTCTAATCTTTCTGGAGTTTCAAAACCGATTGATTACGTATCTCACCGCATTTTTAAGTTCTTCTCGGAATTTGGTCTGTGTCAGGGCGTAAATACACGTGCTGGTGCAGGAACTGAGAACCTGTAGCATCGCCGCTGTGTGCTCTGTGATGTAACGGGGATCTGTGACAGAATAATCAAAGCTCATTGAAATCCGTTGATAGATATCAAATATCACCTGTGTTATCCACAGCAATATGAAACTACCGGTTACGCTGAAGAGCAAAACGATGTACTTGCGTCGGTTCTCCCATCTCCTGATCCTTGTCATTCTCTCCACTCTTTTGTCCCCGGAGCCGCCTGCGGGCTCGACTGGCTGCTAGAATCCGCCTGACAATCAGAATATTCAACAGCAAAATCAGAAGGAATGGGACACAAGGGGTTAAAATGCGGTGAAACATTTTAAATGCTGCACATGAGGGAGAGTGTTTGCAGCTCGATGTAATCACACAATACCAGGGAACACCGTCAATGATTACAATATGCTCCAATGTAAAGCCCCAGGGGGCGTGCTGAACGTTCAAGGATATACTGTGTATAGGAAAGTTAATTAATAGGCAGAGGGTGCGGTCTGGCAATTTGTATAAGAATATTAAATCATTAGAAAGGGATGACATAGGGACAGGATGGGTAGAGAACCCTATGGGTTGATTTAACAAAGGACAAGGGTAAAACGACCCCAATGGCAGTTGTCATCAGGCATCCAAACAACAGCTGAGGTGTGGAGTACAAATTATAGCGGAAG